>NC_141992.1:142942473-143112473 GCF_049901715.1 Pseudonaja textilis | reverse complement strand
AGGCTATATCCATTGCTTGTTGAATTGAACGGCTTGTGTACTCGTTCTCATCTGGATACAGGGATTGACTGAGAGCGTGATGGGGTGGCAACTGAACTGGAAATTACCCACCATAATTTTCCAACACGATTTTACAATATTTATCACATTAGTTCAAAGCCAATCCCAAACGAGGGGGCAAAAGTTCATGCGAGGCATCACCATGAAGAAGCAATGAAGAACAGGAAGGACTATTCACTACCTCACCCCTGTGACTTCTTTGATGAAAATGACTTCTTCCCGATGCTGCTTTTCAATCAAGCACAAGGCATCAGCACACTACAAATAAGAAAGTGCCGTGTGTAGCTTTTCTTTTCTTTTCTTTTTGTGTGTGTGCTTGGGGTGATTTCTTGTCCTGGCAAAACATTTGAGAGAACGTCCATTATTTCCTGAAGTCACCAAATGCATTCCAGTCCGAGATTTCCCAGAACTTCAAGGAAATCTTGTGTGGGGCTGGGCTGGGGACTCTTTCATGTTCACAGGGTTAATGATAAATTTTGACAGCTTTATGACTTTTAAAAATCATTGGCTTGGAACATAAATTTTACCATTATGAAAGGCTTAATACAAAGGTTGGTGACCTACAAGTTCTCTAAGAAGGCAAGCATATGGATAGAGAAAACAATATTATCTAAATGTCAAGTCAACCTAAAAATACTTTAAAATCTAATAAATCACTTTCTTATTAGTTTGAGCTGAAAATATAAAATTACTTTGGACTTGGTTTCAGTGTTATAAAAAAGCTAAGACAACTCAAATTAAACGATATGGCACACGGTATTTTCACTGCTGTTTTCCCTCCCTGCCTCCCCCTCCCGGTTCTGTTTCAAATCAAATATAATTCTTCAATAACCACTCGGTTGTAGCCACGAGTTGATCCAAGCTATAACCTATGTCAGCTGAAGACATTTTCGCTAACCATTTCACTCACAGTGGGGTTGATATGCTTCAGATTTCAACATCAGAGAGAATGGAAGCTTATGGCCTACACTGGCAAGTCTGGTTGAATCCTTGCCATCATAAAGGGGTTAAAAAAAGGTGGAGGACAGTGAAGAAGAAAAAAGTCTACAGGGAAGTACCCAGTATGTCTATTGATAGATCCATTCTTTAGATCAGTTTTCTCAACCTTGGCAGCATTAAGATGTATAGACTTCCGCTCCCAGAATTCCCTAGCCAGCATGCTGACTGGAGTTTTCTGGGAGTTGAAGTCCACACTTCATAAAGTTACCAAGTTGAGAAGCACTAGAGCAGGGCTGCAAGCCCACACCCGGTTTAGCAAAAGAGGGCAGATTCCCGATATGTCACATGACGCCACTGTGATGATGTGAGTTTGACACCCTAGAGGCACTCTCTCTACTTCAGATCTTTAAGCAGAAACTGGAGAACTGTAAGTCTAAGATGCTTTAACTCTGAATGCCCTACACCAGTGTGTTACTACCGGTTCAGTGACAATGTTTTGCTACATGCACGTGTAAAAATAAAATCAGCTGTGCTGCCCAGACAGCTGAAAAGCGCTGTGCGCGGGTGCGCAGCGTTTGAAAACCCTCTTTTTTGCTGCTTTTTCAACCTCAGCTGTGCTGCGCAAAGCAGCTGAGGTTGAAAAAGCGGGAAATACAGGACAGGTAAGAGCCCTGGCAGGCGGGTGGGCCAAACAGCAGCAAACACAGAACCAGTTCTATAGAACCAGGCAGAACCAGTAGCATCCCACCCCTGTCCTACACCAACTCAGGCAACTGAAGCAGTCGGACAATCTAGAAGGAAAATCATGGCAAAGCTGCAGGCTTAAGGCCCTGCTGAAATGTATAGAGTATTCTGCAAAGGTTCTGCCCTTTCAACTCCAGGCTTCTCCCAAGGAAAAGAAGAAGGCTGGTATTTCCAATTAGCAGCTAATCAGAGATAAGGCCCTATTCTGTGCAGTATAATGGCAGCATAGAGAAATTTGAAATAAGGAGGGAATCACTGCTGAAGAAGGACTATCCCAAGTCTATTCCTGTATTATCACTACACTTGAAAAATGACCGTCCTCAGACTCCAGTCTGACTTTCAAATAGCTCTTTAGGTGTTAATGGAGGCTGTTTTGTCTAAGAAGGGTGTTTTAAAGAGGCTGTTTAAACAGAGTATGTGTCCTTGAGTGGTTTATGTGCATGCTATCTGTATGTCTAAATGGAATGCATGTATGTATATAAAATGGCTCATTTCTAAAACTGAAAGTATAAATAGATCTTGGTTTTCTTTTAACCAGGTATTATAACGCCAACCATTCACTATCAAAAAAGGAGACTGAATGAAATTCAAAGCACCCTTTTGAAATGAACATTGATAACAAAACCTGTTAATGGTAGAAATATTCTGTTCACTGAAAGAGAAAAAATTGTTAAATGTCCAGCATCCTCAAAGCATCACAAAATTCATTTGGATTTTGCCTTATGTCTCTAGTAACTCTGGGTCTCTTCTAATAGAAATGATTACATGTAAGAATCATGGACATTTTTTTTTATTAGCTGGATCTGTTCCATTGAGGCTTATGATGTATCAAGATTTTGGAAAAGTGCACAACATTCCTTTTATTCTAGTATTCAAAGGCTTTGCTTTAAAAAGTGACATTAAAAAGATATATTATTTGAGTAAATGAGTAAATGCACAAACTACAACAGAGGAAATAATGTGTCTTCCTGTTTAGTATATTACTAGATTCTTTCATTTTTTAAAGATAATATCTTAAAATCTGGACAAGATTATCCGAAAGCTCCATTGTTTCTGTTTCTGAGAACCAAAGAAGATATTTTTCCAGCTCTCCTTTGGAGTTTTACCACCAAATCTGATAGTTGACATTACTGTGAGCAAAGTCAGTATGATGATACGCTAACAAGAAAAATGTCCTGCTGTCTTTATACTATATCTCATGGGAACAGTGCAGAAGAAACCAGGACCATCCAGTGCTGCTGAATTACTGCTTCCAGCATTATTCATCAGAGGTTATGCTGGCTGACCGGTGAAAGAAATTGGATTGGAAGAGACCCAAAACAGGATCAATATGCAAAATGGCTCCTCTGAATGATGGGTTAGGGTTGTGCCGTCTTTGGCAGGATTAGTTAGGCCAGATACCACAGACAATGATGCAGAAAAGAAATCTTCAGGAAAAGATTTCCTTTGGGTGGCTCAAGATTTTCAGAAAGGAAAAAGCCTGGAAGCTTCTGGATGCACATCTATGGTACACTGCTACATTTTGTTTCACCTATAGCACCAATCTTTTATTTTTATAACAGCTAGTTTGCAAAAGGGCTTATCAAAAATGTCATCTGGCACGTATAGATGCTAGTTGTTTTTCTTAAGAACAGCATGCTCACATACCCTCATGCTGAAAAATGGATATTCCTCAAGAATTCCTACTTGACAGGGTTTTTTTAAAGTTACCCAATGAATTATCTTTTCAGTAGGAAATTATTGGCAATAGTCAGAATTGTATTCTCCTTAAGCCTTGGAGTTACCGTAATTTTTTTTTCTCCCTGTCTATGAACTTTGCATTCACAGATGAAAAATACAGAGAAGGGGAACCAAGAATGAAAACTGAGTTCATGGAAACATATAAGTCCAAACTGAAAAAGAAGCTTCTTGAAACAAAATGTCTCATTTCAGAAAATCCACTTGCCTTTTGGAAAAAAAAACACCTTTGGAACAATCATGCCCCCAGTGACTTAGAATCTCCATAGACATATAAGTCCAAAAAATAAATACTTGCCTAGAAGTCAGTTCTCTTGACTACATTTTTAGTCAAAACCCAAGGACTATTTTGGTTTCTGGCAGCACAATCCTGTGTGAGGTTACTCAGAAATAAGTCCTTGGGTTGTCTCTGGTGGGGTTATAAAACTTGCAGTCTACAGTAGTTTAGACTTCATGGGAATTTGTTATTTTAAGGAAATTCCTTGTGGAATTGCATGGTTATATTTATTAGGGCTGGACAAGCTGTTCAGAAGGAATTTGTATGTAGGAATGACCTTGGAAAACAGGAGTCTCAGACTAGGCAACAGATAACAGGCAGCGAAGAAACATATTGGATGAGAAGTCTTCAAGGGCAAACAAAGAAAGTCCAGTTGCCTTCTGAAAAAGCATGTTTGGGACAACTATGGCCCGGATAACTGAGAAGAGGCAGCTGAGATAAGAAGCAGCTGAGCCTGAGAAAGATTGGGAATGTAGCAAGACATCTCAGAAGTTTCTTGGCTTCCTTTTCAGACTTGGATGATTCTGTTTTTAACAAACAAATATCTGTATTACATTTCATAAACAAGCATTAAAATACAAACCAACATAAAGGGGGAAAGAACAGATTAGAGGGGAATAAAAGGTCAGATTAAAAAGTAACAAAAATGCATCAGACAAATAGAAAACAAAAGTCACCTCCCACTTTTTTTTTCAATAAAAGGCTAATTGTATAATACAATGACCTCTCTCTAGTTCAAATGAATATTCGATATTTAAATCCAGACTTGAAAGGTTCTGTTATTGTAGCCATGTAATAAATGTAAAGTTAGTACTTCTGGGTATACTTCAGTGGTGGGATTCAATTTTTTTTACTACTGTGGGTTCTGTGGGCATGGCTTAAGGGCGTGGCTTAGTGAGCATGGCAAGGGAAGGATACTGCAAAAATCCCCATTCCCTCCCCACCTCATTAACCTGCTTTCCAGCTCCATTCTCCTGTGCAGGGCAACAAAAGAAGACCCAGCTGATCAGTTGGGACTCAGGAGGCAGAGAATAGAGGGGGCGGGGCCAGTCAAAAGTCGTATTTGCCAGTTCTCTGAACTACTCAAAATTTCTGCTACCGGCTCTCCAGAACTGGTCAGAACCTGCTGAATACCATCTCTGGTGTACTTCTTTTCTAGACTACCTTACAAGCCTGACAGAAGTTTGCAAAGTGACCAAAGAACTCCTCCAAGCCAGCTGCTCAAAACTTTGATCCAGGTGTTCGGGGCGTCCCCATTATCAGGTAAGCACTGTCTACAGGTGCAGACAAGACTTCATCCAGGATTAGCATCCCTTTATCTCACCAAAGCAGAAAAGTAAGATGATCGCTCTCCATGCTTGGCAAGATGCTCTTTGGAATAATTTTTCCCATCGCTCTATCTGGATTAATGACAAGAGAAAACTATTGCTTATTTTTTTAAAAATAACAATAATGCTCCACATGCTAAATCAATGTTCGCGTAGGGAGAGCAACAAATAAATGGCAATTAACCATAAAAGAGCATAGCTTGTAAAAGTACCAATAGCATCATTTCAAGTTGCATAATCGGAAGTCCCTTTTTGAATGGCATAGTACTTACTTAAATGCAATGGATAGCAACATTTGAAGAGGCTTGCTTTTTATTTTTTTCCCCACCACAAAGCAAGTCATTTTAATCAGCAACGTTGGAACACTGAGCCAAAAACATACACTAGGACCTGAAACTCAGAAAGACAAAATGAAACAAAAGAAGTCCACAGCACTTTTCATTTGTATGCTACAACCCAGCAGCCCCCAAACTATTATCAGACACCAAATAATGGTACTGTATAAATTAAAATATTTGTCTTGCAAGCTGCCTGTTAAACAAGATGGGAATGCAGGCATGATAATAATAAACCTATCAATCACACATATCATCAAGTGCAAACTGGCTTTGTCAATACAGTAATTCAGCCATGAATGGAAACGAAGTTGTCCCATGTGAGCCATTCCAAAACTTCCATGCTTTCCTTTATATTGTCTCTATTGCAGGGACATTTTTCTCCAGACTTGCTTAGGGACTTCTGCCAGCTTACTTTTGCATCATTTGTTGTGTTCCTCTAACAATGGCCTTGTCTCCAAACCTAGAGCTGCCAGACTTGGGCTGCATAAAATCCAGAAGTTTGTTCGATAGTAACAAAGAGATTTAGGAAATACTAACTCTATGGAGTAGTGGTCTCCAAACTTGGCAACTTTAAGACTTGGGGACTTCAACTCCCAGAATTCCTCATCTAGCATGTTCAATGTTCTCCCAGGGGGGAACATGGCTGGTTGGAGAATTCTGGGAGTTGAAGTCCACAAGACTTAAAGTTACCAAGTTTGGAGACCTCTGATCTAAAGTTAAGCTGTTTGGATCTAGTACCTCTAGAATACATTTACTCTTGTACACTGCTGCCTCAAACAAATCATTTGGTAGTACCAGAAGCACACAAAAACCCCATGGAGTTAGAAATTTTGAAAGTTACAGAATTCTCACCCATTTTGTACAGGAATTGCCTATTTCCCCAATGCTAACAAGATTTCATGCATAGGCTGGGAACAGTAGACATAATTTCATCATCATAGGAAGGGAGGAGTTTTGAGAACAGGGGTTGGATTCTACCAGTTTGCACCTATTCGCTAGAACTGGTTGTTAACTTTCTAAGCAGTTCGGAGAACCGGTTGGTAGAAGAAATTACTGGCCTAATCCTGTAAGGAAGGCAGGAAGGAAACATTCGGGTGTTGCTTGCAGAAACTGCCTCTCCGTTAACCCTTATTACACTCTTGGCAGGACTAGACTTCCTGTCTCAGGAGATTTTTTTCCCTCCTTTGCTGGTACTTTGCTTGTGTGGAGTGACCATTCAAAGTTACAGTGGCACTGAAAAAAGTGACTTATGACCATTTTTCACACTTACGACTGTTGTAGCATTCCCCACAGTCATGAGAGGCCAGGCGAGGAGATGTGTGCCTCGATGTGAGTGATGTTGAGTTGGCCACGCCCAGCCAGTAACATGACCACCAAGCCATGTCCACCCAGTCACATGACCACCAAGCCACACCCACCAACTAAGCCACACCCACCAACTAAGCCATGCCCACCAACTAAGCCACACCCATATAACCGGTTGTTAAAAAATTTGAATCCCACCCCTGGTTGAGAAGGCATTGATAATGCCAGTCTTTGGCAATAAATTGTAATGGATAACAGAGTTGAAAGGGACTTTGTAGATCTTCTAGCTCAAGTGGGAGATTCTATACCATTTCAGACAAGCCCTCCAGTGATGGAGCACCCATAACTTCTGAAGGCAAGCTGTTCCACTGGTTAATTGTTCTCACTATCAGGAAATTTCTCCTTAAATCAAGGTAGAATCTCTCCTTGATCAGTTTCCATCCATTGCTTCTTGTCTTGCCTTCTGGTGCTTTGGAAAATAGATTGACCCCCTCATCTTTGTGGCAGCCCCTCAAATATTGGAGCACTGTTATCATGCCTCCCAGTCCTTCTTTTCATCAAACTAGACATACCCAATTCCTGCAACCATTCTTCATATGTTTTAGCCTCCAGTCCCCTAATCATCTTTGTTGCTCTTCTCTGCACTCTTTCCAGACTCTTCTTTGTTATCCTATCTTCATCTGTTCAAATTTAATCCCTTACGAGTTAGTTGGGTAGGTTATCTAACTCCTTTTTAGTTTTCCCACAATCACTGACCCCTTTCACTGACCCAAGTTGTGGAAAATGCCTGTTCCTCTCCTTACACAGTTTCATCATTGGAAAAAAAAAGCATGCATTTGTCATTCTAGACCAGCACTATTATATTAGTCTAGAATAGCCCAGAGTTTAGATAATCATTAGCAGTAGCAGATATTTTAACATTAAAATCTATGCCAACTCTGATAATTGGATTTCTTTCTTAGTTTACAGTTTTTATTAGTTTATAATATAAAATATAAAAATACAAAAGCAAACAGTAGGAAAAATTAGGGAGGGAAAGGAGAAATGTAGAAAAGTAGGGAGAAAAGGTGGGAAAGGATGTTGACTTCTGACTCCCCCTGGTGCAGTAGAATAAAACAGTAACATCAAACCTCAACTTTTTTACTTTTACATATTAGTATAAACTAGCTATTTCTATAACAACAAATCTATCTTATCAGTAAAATCCAAAGTCAAAGTTTCATTTTTTCCACCTCAAGCACAAAGTCCAGAACTGTTTTCCGAGTAGAAGCAAAAGTACTTTTTTTTTCTTTGATCAAAGCAGTCAATTTAGCCATCTCTGCTAACTCCATCAACTCTTGCAACCATCCGTCCATTGTGGGGATCAAAATGTCCTTTCGTTTTTGTGCATAAAGTAGTTTTGCTACCATATATAGCATCAACATTCCAATTTTTTTTTCCTCAAGTCTTTTTCCATTTAATTTTAACCCAAAAGAAAAGTTTCTGGTTTTATCTTTATGTTCACTTTAAGAACTTTTTGTATTAAAATATGAATCCTACTCCAATATTTCTTTGCTTTAACACATGTCTGCCATCAATGATTACATTTCCAACATTCATTTGAAATACCTTTATACATTCTGGATCACTTGTCTGGTGTTAAATACCAGCGATTATCGCTGGTAGATAATTGGATTTCTTTGGGATATGGGTTTGGTACTATTTTAGAAGTGCATTCGACCTGTTTTCAAAAGAAATCTGAACAACAGATGACATATGTTGGAAGATTTGCACCATAAGGCAGTTTATTTATTTATTTACCTGATTTGTCAATCGCTTACAAGATAATAGGTATATGATTAAACATGAGTATGAATACAGGAAATAGGTACGAATAAATGGGGACAATAGGACAGGGGTGGTAGGCCCAATTGTGCACTTATGCACTGCAGTTCAGTGAATGGATGCTCTTCCTTGGTTCCACCAAAGTCAGCTGCTCTTCTAGTTTATCAGCTTCGCTATTTGCATCATTATTTGTATCTGAAAATCTTTCAGTTCCCAACATTCTTCCATTTTCCTGAATTGGATGCCAGCATACATGGGAGGTGAGATCTGATAAGGTAAGGAAGCTCTTATAGCTGATTGTCAGTTCTCATGCTAGGTAGGACAACAAATGAATTCTGGCTGTGAATATGGCAAGGCTGCAGCCTGCTGGATTCTTGTGGTTCAGTAATGGTCGATAAGACATACTTTTAAAGTTTCTTTTTTCTTTTTGAAAATTTTATTTGGGTTTTCACAAAAACAAAATACAAATAAAACATCTTTTTTGAAAATAGCATGGTCCCTGGTTATCACTTCTTCATACAGACACAAAACTCAATTTCATGCTCATTTTTATATTCTATTCCATATCTTATTACCATTTTATATTTTCTACATAGTTTTTCCCCCTCTTCTAATTTTCTCAACTTTGTTTTGATTATCTCAATTCAAATCATTATGTTTATACTTTTGTCTGTCCTGTTACAATTTCACATTATCTTTTCTTATTAAACAAATTTTTCCCTGTAGTTACCAATTAGAGTATAACACCTTTATATCCTTTAATTTTGTCCATTCAAGCTCTTATTTAAGCTTCAATGTATAGCTTTAAGATTATAGCATTCAATATAATACATAACTTCCAATCAAATTCTGCTTGGTACATTCTTAAAATAGACACTATATTCTTAAAAAGAAAAAAATTATATATATATGTAAATAAAACACATTCCATTCCGATTCAATTCTATCATTAATATGCATTAAAATCTTAACATCTTTAACATCTCTTTTCAATTGAATATCATACTTCCTTGGGAACACTTGTAAACTTTCTATAGTTAATTCTTTTTTTTCCCCACAATTCTCACTTATATTTTTATAAATCATTACTAATAATTAAAAATGTTCACTTTTAATTCTCTCAATCATTTTAATTCGTTTATTTATTAACAAACATCCCACTGCATTACAATAAATATTTTATCCATCATCATATTTTCTAAATTTATTTCTATTTGTAATATAACAAAGCTATCTTAAGTATCTTTGCAGAATCCCTTTTACAATTAAATTTTCACCCATTATCTCTAAACAAACTTATGGTTACAATCCTTATATCTTTTCCCTGTTTCTCCATTTTTTGTTTCTGTCTTTTACAACTTCTTTTCCTTGCCTTCTTCCCCCTCTTCTTTTCCCTTCCCTTTTTACGCCCTCATCTCTCTACTTCTAACTCTCTCATCTGTAATCCCCTCTTCTGTTGCTTTCTAATATTATACTTATCTTTCAAATTGTTCTTCTTCTTTTTGGTTGTTTTTTCTAATCTTAAACCTTTCACTCTCTTTCCCCCCTTTTCTTCCCCCCCCACCACTTAAAATTACTTGTTCATTAAAGATGGTTTCTTCTTTGTCCCAGTCTTCTTGTTCTGCAAGCGTTTCTTGTTGCTTCTCATAGTTCCAGATGTCCATTTCTAAGAATTGAAACACGAAGCCAAAAGAACTTCTCCCTTCTTGTGCGTCTTCTTTCCATTTTTTAAGTTCCGTTTTCAGTTCTTCTAAGAGTGATACCATTTTAAAAACTTTTAAACAACTACCCAGTTAATTTTAGTCATCTAGATGCAAAAACCAAATATCACCAAGTAATCCAAATAATCCAAGGCTGTTTCTACTTGCTTCTTTTTTCCACTTTCTCTTCCTGGGGTTCTATTATTTTGTTACCAAGTTTCCATTAAAATGTATCTGTGAGGAATCTTGTTAAAATTTCACTGTAAGTTCCTTTTAATTACAGTTCCATTCCTTAATTCCAGGCAGTCTCCTCCATTTTTCCAGATCCTGCCCTTCTATTCTTTTTTTTTCTCCTTTCCAGCTTTTAAAAACTTTTAAATGTCCAGAAATCTTTATTTATCTCTTTGACTTTTATTTTCAGCTTAGATGCCTATTAATGTCAAAGTGGATTTTTTTTTTCAGTTTCTTGCTTAAGTCTCCTAGCTCTCAGTATAAGGAAGGGAAGAAAAAAAAAAACAAATCTTTTCCCTTCTCTCTCTCCTTCACAGCTTCAAAATTTTCTTGTTTAGGGCATAAAACAAGATATGTCAGAAAAGAATCCCATAAAAGCTCCTAGTCATCTATCTGTTTTCAGGAGCAAAGCATTAGAAAAAGTAATTGCTAACTGTCAATTTTCAAAAAGATTCTCTAGACTTGTATTGGAAATTGAGCTATGTATCTTAAAAGGGTTTTTTTTTTTTTTTGTAGCATGTTGATCCCAAAAATAATGTAGCTTTTTTTTAAAAAAAAAAATTATTAGTATGGCCCTGTGTCTTCCCTTATGATTAATATTTTAAAAATGAAGTAAGATGCATCTGCTTCAAACTCAATTTTTTAACAGAGGAAGCAAATTCTATCTTGAATGTACAGTATTATAATATTGAATGTCCCTATTATAGAAGACAACCTATGCTTTAGTAGTTATACATTTTCCTGTGGATCTCCTTGATTTTAAGTTTTCCCCTCTAAATGAAGAATGCTATTATTACTGTACTTCTTCCATTTCTTTGTGTATCCAAAGCAGACGTATGCATTAACACCCTGCCACACCTTGCAGATGGTCAGGCAAAACTCCTGCTACCCATTTTAAGAAAAGTTTAAATTTAGAAAGGTGAGAATATTCACAAATCTTAAAAGAAAAATTACTGGCTGGCAAAGAATTCTCCCTCCCACCGTTGACAATACTTCCCTTCATAATGTAGGATGGTCTCCATCTATTTTACCTGTCAAACTTAGAATAGGCTGTTTATAGTCGTCTCATTTTAAGAGGAATTAGTAAAAACTTGCCATTCAAAAGACAGGGGTGAAAAAGTTTAGTGCTCCTTTAAATACAGCTCTGGAACTTTTTTTCCAAGTTGAGGGTTACATCTAGCTTTTGAATGATCAGTGGGAGAGGGGCATGCATTCTCCAAATATGATTGGAAGGATGGCAAAGAATTAGATGTGGCCAGAACAAAAAATGATGTCTCATTTCAGCTGAAATGAAATATGCTTGATGTGACTCCTTTTATGCATTAAGCAGTTTCCTTTATGTTGTATAAGACTGTCAGTTTGATGATAGAAGCTGCAGATCCAGAAGCTTTCTCTTCCTGACGTCTCTGCAAACAATGAGAACATCTGTCATGTCAAGCAGAAGTGACTGTGGTGTCTAGGATGAAAGGACAGCACGGCTCCATCCATAAACCTGTACTTAATCCCCTCTTAAATTTCTCTCTGAACACCTGACCAGGGACTCTTTTTTTAGCAAACTGTGTGTGGGCACTTGATACAGGCAGGACCATGTATTGCAGTATCTAAAGATTGAATCATGGCAATGGGACCAAACTTCGTTAATCTGAGACGTTTCATTGCTCATCCAAACAAGTTCATCAATCAGAATAAAATTAGTTAGACAGAGAATCAGAGAGTCATTGGAATGTACCAACTCTTGTTACACCAACTTCAGTCTAGAGTAGTGGTGTCCAATCTTGGAACTTTAAGACTTGTGGATTTCAACTCCCAGAATTCCTCAGCCAGCTGGCTGAGGAACTGTGGGATTGAAGTCCACAAGTCTTAAAGTTGCCACGGTTGGAAACCCCTGGACTAGAGTGTTCATACATCCCAACAACTCTCTAAATCTCTGCCTAAATAATTTTGCTCTGACTGATGAAATTGCATGGATATGAGCAATGAAATGTCTCAAATTAACAAAATTTGGTCCAGTTGCCATGATCCAACCCTCAGATATCTTTTGACTGAGTCTTTGCTGACACACATGCATTGCAGTGGTTTGTTGCTTGGTGGTAGGGCTTTCTCAGGGAAGAGGGATGTAAAAAAAAAATTCAAGATGGCTGCTGCACCCACAAGATCAAAGTCCTGGCACATAAAAAGGGAGCAGAGGTTTGATTGTGAGAAGGGAAGCCATCTAGATGTTTTTATCTCTCCTGCGGATGGCACCACTTGGTGACATGTAAACAACATGTGAGACACCCACTATTCCAGGAAGTCTGGATGTGACTGTCAAGAATTAAGGTGTACCGATGATCAAAATCATACCTGACCCCCTTTAAAAAGAAATCTAGGGCTCAGGAAGGCCTCTGCAAATGCTTGCTTGAAGGGAAACCTGGTATTTATCCTGAGGGCAAAGTAAAATTTACTCACATTTGACTCTTCTGTGTATATTGCTATTAACCTAACATAACGATACTTATGCATATGAAAATACACATGAAGAAATTTCTGCTAAATTACTTTGATATGAAACCCTAACATATGGTCCTTTGGGCACCGTAAGGGATTCTTGTAGGCTTTTGTCACTTGAGATTAAACTGACATCTTTGTTGAATCATCTCAGCTCTCTTGGCTTGTTTTTTCCTTTCTAAATCGGAAGGAATTTCAAGGCCGGCAATACTTTAGGAAACAGTTTCCTTTTTCACCCGGCATCTTGTCCGACTGTTCTAGGCTGGAGATGAAACGTTGGGCTCCACCTTCGCTGGGTCATCTCCAGGTCAGCAGATTAGAGAAATCTGCCGAAGAATGAAGAGCCTGTTCTCCAACTGCAGGGCAACTGGCAGCCCAGTTATTAATCTGTCTGATGGCCGCATCTGAACAATGATAGCCATCTGTCAGAAGGGAGCAGGGTGGGCCTCATTAACACACCACTCACCTGCCCTAAGCTACAACTTTCTTATAATAATATCTATCATTCACCTCCGAGGTGTTGCTTCCTTTTTTTCCCCCCTACTACATGAAATAACAGACACTCCATTTCCTGTCTCCCACTTGTTTACGCAGACAATTGAACTGGCCTCAGGGAGGCAGAGAGAGAGAGAGAGAGAGAGATCCCACACAGACACATCTACCACTCTGCCCTTATTGGGGGTTTGACTTAGCAGAAAAGGATCGGTATTGAGAGGGGAGCTATGTGGGGAAATAGAGAGCTTATCTCATGCAGCCTCCACACCAACATCAAGCCAGATCAGAGTTTTTCAAAGGAGAATTGTGCACATAGACACAAACAGAAGTTGGGGGGTGGGGGAAATGTGGTCCTTCTTTTTTTCCTTTAAAAGAAGAAGTAAACATATTATGAATCCAACCAAACTCATGGGGGGCAGGGGCAGTCAAAGCATAATGAAAACCCCTGTCTGCTTTAATTCTCATGCATCGAGAGACAGAACACAAGAGATAAAGGCCCAAATGATTATCGGAATCTGTAGCAAGGCAGAGATGGAAATGAGTCAGATTGCTTTTGGTTTTGTGTGCATTAGCTGGTTCTTCTTCTTCTTCTTTTTTTTTTTTACTAAATATTCTTCTCCTCTGCACATGCAACCTATTTAAGATCCATGAGTACTTTAAAAGCCGCCCTGCCAATTCCACATAGTAATTAAGTGGCTATTGTTCCAATGTCACAATGATTCCACTATTGGATTTTTCTTTCTTTCTTTTTTTTTTTAAATCCACTGCTATGAGTCATGGGCTGGGTGCCACAACCAAAAACTAAAAAGAAAAAAAATCTTCTCTAACTGAAAGATAAAGGGAGGGTTATGCTATTAAGTTAAGAGGATACTTGTTCTTTACCCATTGTTGGAAGTGACGACAGGCCTAGCAGTTGCTGTATAATATAATGTCAACATCTCATGATCATTACCTGTTTGTTTAGAAAAGCAAACTCCAAGGAACCACAGAAATGCTATGTTTCGTTTGCTCCTACATTTCTGTACAGATACAGTGAAAATGGAAGTGTTTGCCAGCTGTATAGTGTTGGTGAGATGCTTTTCCACTGGAAGTAAATGTCAGAGCTGCAAAAATACAGTGTGTATATGAGGGTGCACAATGGTACACACACAAAAGGGAGTGTGATGACCCAGAAATATAACAAAATCCAAAACATAACTAAAAGTCCTTTAATGCCTTCAAATTGGCTTCACTGTTTAATTGTTCACAATGGAGGAGTCAAAATAATATTGCAGGTCCACACTCTTATGTAAATCTCGCACCTGCAACCCATGAATAGGATTATAGCCCTTTCTTCCCGAGTAGACCATGTTTAACCCTGATCCTCTCCTCCCTGCATGCCCTAGGATGGATAGGGGATGGGCCTGGGTCCTCCTCTGACTGCTCAGCCAGCCTCTGCCCTTCCCCAGCCTCCTCCACCACCTCTGGAGCCACACTTCCACTCCCTGTTGTCTGTTCCTCCTCTTTCTCAGAGTCAGTCTCCACCAGGGGCATGACAAGGGAGTGTGGATACCTTTACAGTCTATAAATAATGTTGGAGTTCTTCTGAGATCTGGCTGAAGTGCTAAATAACCATCCAGCTTTTCACTCACCAACCCACAACCCCTGACTCTGGTCGACAGAAGCAATGGATGAAACTTGGAGTCTTCTACACACAGAGTAGATGCAGTATCACTGAGTCCACTTCTGTGCAGAAGTGCCATTCCAGCCACATTGTAGGATGCTATTGCTACGACTAATATCTTTCAGTCCTGCCTTACAGGTAATCCTTGACCTACAGGTATTTGTTTAATGATGGTTCAAAAGTACAATGGCCTAGAAAAAAAGTGATTTATGATCCATCTTCAAATTTACAAACACATTACCCACGCAGTTACATGATCACAATTCAGGCACTTGAAAATCACAAAGGAAGGCGAATATACATGTCCCAGGATAATGTTGTACAGTGGTGGGATTAAAAAATTGGATTAATACCAGTTTTGTGGGCATGGCTTGGTGGGTGTGGCATGGCTTGGTGGGCATGGCAGGGGAAGGTTACTGCAAAATCCCATTCCCTCTCCACCCCACTAACCACTTTCCAGCTCCGTTCTCCTGTGCAGGGCAACAAAAGGAGACTCAGCCAATCAGCTGGGACTCAGGAGACAGAGAATAGGTGGGGGTGGGGCCAGTCAGAGGTGGCATTTGCCAGTTCTCCAAACTACTCAAAATTTTCACTACCGGTTCTGCAGAACTGGTCAGAAACTGGTGAATACCACCTCTGATGTTGCATACACATTCAATTTTGTAGCTACTAAGATTGTTGGATGAGCAGGCACAAAAACAGCTAGGAAAGTGATTGGAGGCTAGGAAACAGGCCCATTCATCAGTCAATAAGAGTGCTGATTTATCATCAGCCTATCAAGTACTTAGAAGGTGAGGGCTGGGCAACACAAGAAAATGACAGCCAACAACTTAAAAGCCAGCCATCAACACACACCCAATCAACTTTTAAAAAGCCACATGCAACAGGCTCTATAAATACCACACAGAAATACCACACACTCTTCTAGAGAGAAGTTCTCCAAAGATGGGCTCCAGCACAAGTCTAAAAGTTCGGAAGACAAAACCTCTGGTCCCGGTGACCGACCCAGATTGGATCCTTCAACTTGAAAATCAAGCTTGCATTTATGTAGCTCCTGCGATTACATGATCACAATTTGTGATCTTCTCAGCTGGTTTCTAACAAGCAAGGTCAATTGGGGAAGCCAGCTTCATTTAATGACTGCATGATTCACTTAATAACCATGGTGATTCACTTATCGACGTGGTAAAAATGATCGTAAAATCAGGTCCAGTCGCATGATGACTCACTTAACTATCACATTGCTTAGCAACCAAAACTGTGGTCCCAATTGTGATCATAAGTCAAGGACTATCTGTAGTCAGGCTCAATGTTGTCATCAAAGGTGGAGCCTCATTTTACCAGCAATAAACGTTACCACAAAAACTGTGGAATTTTGGTACATCAAGTTATGCTAGGAAAACTCTGTAATCATTGGGGGAGATGCCAGACTTACTTTCACTTCCACCTCAAAAGAAAATTGGAAGTTGCTTCTTTATGTCTTAGTTTTGTCTTGTTTCTTCTCTGTCCTGTTTCTTTCATTTCTATTTCCTCATTTTGTTTTTCCTTATTTTTTTCCCCGCTTTTCTTTATAGTTATGTTGTTTTTATCCTGTAAAAAGCCTTCTAATAGACATTTCTTTGCTTTCATTTTTCTTTTCATTTGATTTTTTTTTATCTTGTATAAAACTTTTTTAATCAAAATTAATTTTGCGAAAGGATTAGGTAAAAGCAATCAGCTACAATGCCATTATTACAAACTCAGCCAACCAAACATCTGTGCTTCCCCGCCCCTTTAAAAAAAAGAACAAATATTCTGTGTTTTGGTATGAACTGAGAGCATAGCATAGGGTCCTCCTTATCCCATAGCATCTCCAGTTATGATTGGGGGGGAAATTCCTTTTTTAAACCTGGTTATTCAGCACTGACTTATTGGCTGGGACACCTCTGTTTTCATCTATTGCCCAGAAATAGAAAGCTATAATTGGATGTCAGTTCTCTATGAACACTATAGACTCACAGACTAGTAAAGGTGTCCATTCCAGTAACTTCCTGGTATAGTGAAATACCTGAACCACCCCAGTCAATCTAAGCTGCATTTTAATTGGGGTCTCTTAGTGGAAAGGCAGGTCATTTGGAAATGCCCAACCCATGAAAATAGGATAAAAACATTCTATTTTGTATGGTTGTGCAAAGCTCTGGAAAGAGGTATTTTGTGACATGCAACCAAAGTCTTTCTCTTTGGATCATTAAAGCAAAGGTGTTATTTGCAAGGTTCACATTGCATAGCCTTTGCTATGGTCTTTCTTGCTTAGAAGTGCCTCTCTATAGCTCGTATTGATAAGACATGGCAAACATTTAAGTGCTCCAAGAAAAATGCATACAGCATTTGGTCAAATTCTATTCAGGCATGGCAAAACTAGAAAGCAAAACTAAAAGACAAAGATAACATTAGAGGGAAAAAAACTGAAATTTGCTCAGATCTGCTGGTTTGTCAAAACATTTTTTTTTTCTTACAAAAAAGATGTTTTCTCAGTAATCCCTGGGAGCGACTGATCTGTCTATATTTATTTTATTTCTTTAGCGTATTGCAGACCTGCCTGTAAATGGGTACCCGTGGGCAGCAAACACTCTCAACTTTAATTAAAGTCAAAAGGAAAGAAAGTGGTCTAGTTAAACCAGAATCAGATGATGGGTGTTGATCTTGATTTATTCTGGATATCATTTATTCAAATAATGCAAAATCAATAACAAAGATAACAATAAAAAACAGTAATCATAGCTCCAGAATCAATAAATCCTAGGTTACATCTACTTGTTATTTGGGGTCAAGTGGCTTTACGACATGAAAGAGAGAGAGCAATGTATGAGTTTTTTCAGTCTGAATAGCCAAGTCTCCATCCAGGACGTCTAACTGAGTACAGCTAGATATGTCAAGCATCAAAAGACACCTGACATAAATCCTTTTTTTTCCTGCTCAATCTGTTTGTGTTATGAGGACAGGAGTCTTTGATGCACAGTCCTTAATTAAGAAAAGGCCAACTCTTAGCTTGCTCCCCCCATTTTCCCATGACTTACGATCTTCTTTGACAAAATTGTCATTCCTATGCTCTCCGTGAGGTCTGTCTCAGCCCCATCTAGTAAGACACCTTTGACCTTTCCTTCAACTTTCAATGTATTGTTTAAATCATTCTCCTCTCTGGAGCCCCTGTTTCTTCCATTGCTGGCTTGTAAAAAATACCTGTTGGAAAAGGAGTTTCCCCGTGCTGGCATTCCATCTACGTTTCCTGCATGGAATGACAAGATAGAAGTGAAACTATAATATGGTAGCAAGGGAAACTGTCTTGCACCCTAAGAAACTATCTGCAAAAATATTAAGAAGACTTTGTTTCGTATTCAATGCATGTAAAGGTTTAAGAAGAGCTTACGGTTTATTTTTTATTTTTTTAACAAGATAAACAAAAGCTACTTCTGAAGCTTGGGATTTTGAATATTTTTAGCCCATCTTTTTGTCAGAAGAATCCCCCACTAATGATAAAAACAAACAGCCAATAGTGTGAGAGCCATGATTTATGAAGCATAAAGAGACACATTTGCCTGCATGGGTAATTTGGTCCTAAACAAAGAGTTCGGTTCCACAACTGTGAAGGCCCTAATTTTTGTGACATAGATGACTGGCATAGAAAGAAGATCCTCCGAAGCACATCTAAAAGCGAGTATAGGATGCCAGGTATGTTTTTGCCACTGTACAAGAAGTCTTTCCTAACAAACTGTGACAAAGTTTTTTAAAGAGAAACGCACACACAAATAACACAAGTTTAATTTTTAAGGTGGCATTAATATTGCTTGAATTTGCTAAGTATTATTTATTTTTTACATTTGCCTATCTTTTCTTAATTTAGGATTGCCCACCGTTACGTCAGGGATGTACAGAGTTTGCTGTTCCAAATATGGTCACTTATTATTATACGAAAAATTAGATCGGTATTCTGCCTACATAAGGTTTAGAGCAGTCTTTCTCAACTTCAGCGATTAAAATCAGCAATTAAAAAGTGTGGATTTCAACTCCCAGCATTCCCCAGCCAGCATCACAGATCTTAAAAGTTACTGAGGTGAGGAAATATTGGTTTAGAGCCAGGGCGTTAAACTCAATCATGTCACGTGACATATCGTGGCATATCGTGATGTTTTTTGCCTTTGTGGAGCTGAGGTGGGCGTGGCCAGCGGGTGATTCATCCAATCCACGCACCACCTGTTTGACAAGCCTAGTTTACAGTTAAGAATTGGCCAAAAAATGGTCCTGAGAACTAATTAGTGGTCTTGATGACCATTTAGCAATTCTGGTACCAAGGTTCAGTACCAGTGGTTGGGGAACAGCACTTAGAAATAACCTTGCCTTTTTGCATACAGATTTGCAATGGCCAGGTGATGGTCTTTGTGGATAATAGTGTGTTAGAAAAGCAGAGCTCTTCTTAAGTCCTCATAGTTTTAATGTAGAAAGAAGTGGAAGTATTTCAGAGCAATTCATAAATGCTAAAACAATTTCATCTTAAAAATAGGTCAATGTTCTATTAGATAAAACAACCATAAAATCTCTTTCTCTACTGTCTGCTTTAAATGTGCAGGAAAGACATAATAGATTTTTTTTAGAAATTGACAGAAATGTTCTGTTTGAGCTTATGTTACAATAACTATTCAAAAACAGCTGCCATTTCATGGTTTTGTGTTATTTGTATTATTTCATGTACAAATTCATTTTAACTCATTCCTTTTAAGGAAGACATTATCAGAATAAGAGTGAAAAGATCTGTAATCTCTTCCTTCCACCAAGATAATAAAAGATAATAGCTGTATCTAGAAAGACACTGTAACATGCAATACATTTTTGTCTATAAATAATTATTTTATGTGTGTGAGGGGGGAGAAATAGGAGTATCTTTTGCCACGGTTGCAGATTAGAAGGAGTGACTTCTGCATCAACACAGATGGCCAGTTTTTTACTTCTTGATTTAGACCCAACCCACATTGTTTATAGTTCCAGAATCTCAATTAAAAATGATAAAATAAAAAATAAATAAGATTACCTGCACTTAGGACCACTACTCTGAGGAAATTAACTGTGGTGGAGTGAGGGACACAGGTAGTTAGGTTGGATTTCTATCCCAGAGTCCCAAATGAAAATCTCTCTTGTCTTTAAAGAATAGAATAGGGTAGGGTAGGGTAGGGAGGGTAGGGTAGGGTAGGGTAAGTTAGGGTAGAAATAGACTAGACTAGAGTATGGTAGGGTAGAGTAGAAATGAGTACGGTAGGGTAGGGTAGGGTTGAAAGAATAGAATAGGATAGAATAGAATAGAATAGAATAGAATAGAATAGAATAGAATAGAATAGAATAGAATAGAATAGAATAGAATAGAATAGAATAGAATAGAATAGAATTCTTTATTGGCCAAGTGTGAATGGACACACAAGGAATTTGTCTTCAGTGCATAAGCTCTCTGTGTACATAAAAATATATTCATCAAGAATCATAAGATACAATACTTAGTGATAATCATAGGATACTAAATAAGCAATCAAATCATACTAGGAAACTAAATAAAACAATATAAATCATAAAGATACAAGCAACAATAGGCATAAGTAGAAAAATATAGTTAATAGGAAGGATGAGAATTATAATAGTAATACAGTCTTAATAAATAATTTGACAGTGTTGTGGGAATAAGTTGTTCAGAGAATGATGGCTTGGGGAGGGGGAAACTGTCCTTGTGTCTAGTTGTCCTGGTGTGCAATGCTCTATTATGTCATTTTGAAGGTAGAAGTTGAAACTCCAGGATGTCAGGGGCCTGTAGATATTTTCACAGCCTTCTTTTTGACTTTTGCAGTATACAGGTCCTCAATGGAAGGTAGGTTGGTAGCAATTGTTTTTAGTCCACCAGATTACTTTTAAGTAGTTATTTCCTTTCAACCCAATCAAATGCAATGGAGTGGGAGGTGGAGTAGGAGTAAGGAGAGGAAACCCATGCCCCAATATACATCAGTTTAAATTCCCAGAACACAAGTGCAACAAGCAAACAAGGATGATCAACATCTTGCCATAATCAGCCTACCGATCAGGAGAAACATATTGCAATTTTTTCCCCAACAAAGATAAAACATCTTGAATACCGAATGGAAAAAAGACAGATGTTCTGCAAAGCAAAACATCTTGCGTCTTCTACCACTTCTAAAAATTGTGCATTCCACCAATAAAGAAAAGATTACAGATTAACAGCTAGCTACACTTAGAGACTGAATTAAATCCAGTCAATTTAAAGTCCACCTTTCCCATCTATTTTATTTGGTTAAATTTCTCCTTTTGTCCAGTTTCCTTGGATGTTTTGTACTTTGCATCTTTTGTGCATTGATGCTTCCTTGTGTGTGTGTGTGTGTGTGTGTGTGTGAGAGAGAGAGAGAGAGAGAGAGAGAGAGAGCGCATATACAAACCACATAGTATATATAATTGCTGAGGCTTTCCAAACGGATGCCGGCAAGTGAATACACGGCTATTGCTCTGTCAAATGTGACTCAGTGGGAAAGCTATTGGGTTTATAGAAGAGGCAAACATTTCAGGCACGCCATTCTGGGGTAATGAAGCATGGCAACCAAATATACCTGTGCAACATTTGATAAAGATGAGCTGACATGCCAGTCCAAATAGGTTCTTTTGTGCATCTGCACGTGTCTGCCATCATTGTTTTCATCTGAAAACGGGAGGGTAGCAATAGCACTTGCAGCTGGCAGGATCCAACAGGGGGGGAAAAACCAATGCCGTACCATTCAGTTATTTTACCTCTGGCCATCATTTCACACCCTTATTTTAATTTTGTGTGTGTGTGTGTTTCTCTTCCGTGTGAAGAAAAAAAGACCAAGTTGTATTTTTCCATCTCATTCTCGCCTTCTAATTCTTCACGGAGAGCTAAAGAACAAGATAATAGGAAAATCCCAGGTAGATTATGCATTGAATCTCTAACTGAAAATGCTTCTGGGCAAGACTAGGGTGGAGAGAAAGACTAGACAGTGGAAGAAGGGGAAAGTCATTACTGCTGCTTGATTAATGTAAGACACAATTAACAACTACAGAAACACAATACTATACCAGGTAATCTGAAAGCAAGATTGCGCTGGGTGCATTTGTTTGCCAAAATAGAATGTGCCACTTCTATTCTTTGGAGTAATGAAAGTTGCTACTGGGGAGGTAGGATAAGAGATCCTTTGTGCTGTCTGCAGAAAAACAAGAAGGTTGAAAAATCAGAACCTTGCTCATTGGTGTACATGTTTTGGCACATCTACCACAGAAAATATTTTCAGTCTTCAGACAAACTTCATATATAGACCTGAAGTCTGAATCATTTTTTTTTACAAATTATAATCCCTGGAATTATTATAAGCAAGAGAAGAAAAACAAATTATTGGAGTTTGCAGGCATCTTTAGGCACTTGCCATACCCTAAATAAATAAATCTCATGGCAGAATCCTTTCTGCCTGTTTGTCTTAGGATAGGAGACTGTGTGGTATGGGTGAAGGGCCAGCCTTTACAATTACATCTATTTTTTTTAGTATATTGGGTGTGGACATTCATGAGAACAGGTAACAGAGGGGACCTTATGGATCTTATGATATCAATGTACAAACAAACAAAATAATGTGTGGCCTTTTTACAATGATGTTCTGATGCATCTGACATCGTTATAGTTTCTACCAGATGCCTATGGGAACTGAGTTAACATAATAACAGTATTGGAAGAGACCTTGGAGGTCTTCTAGTCCAACCCCCTGCTCATGAAGGAAACCTATACCATTTCATACAAATGGTTGTCCAGTCTCTTCTTAAGAACTTCCAGTGTTGGAGCATGTACAACCTCTGGAGGCAAAGTCATTCCACTGATTAATTGTTCGGACTGTCAGGAAATTTCTCCTTAGTTGCTTCTCACTTCAATTTGTAAAATAAAATAGGTGACTGTCTGGAGCCCAGGGCTTTATTTTAAAATGTATTCAGCTACACACAAAAGGCTGATATTAGGCCAATTTTCTCCCAGCCCAACTCACCTCACAGGGTTGTTATTGTGGAGAAAATAGGAAGAGGAGGAAGGACTATTAGGCATGTTGGCTGCCTTATTTATAAAAATATTAAGGTCAGGATAAAATAAATCTTAAAAACAGGACTATGGGGGACTAAAGACAGCAGAAGACCAGGCTATGGATGGGATAGAAAGGTAGGAAAAGATAGGATATTTTGTTTCTGCTTTGCATTCATATTAAGCTGGATTCACTGTGTTTATATGTGTTTCCCCTGGCTTTGATTAATTCCTGTGCATTTTTTTCATTGATGTAGTCTTTGCCTATTTTCAGTCAGTGAAATTTTATTGCAGATCACTGACACAGAACTAAAAAAAATATATAGTGCAGTATGTTGTTTTAAAAAACCTACAATGTGGCATGCATAATAAAAGGCTTGAACTTGTGCACAGCCTGCTTTCTCGGCCGTTTGGCTAAGACCAAGGGTAGTATCTGTGCCTTTTTCATCTGCAAAATTTGTGTGTTGGGGGGAGGGGGGGGTTCAGAAAACTATGCCCAGTTTGCCTTCTATGAAATGGATAGAAAACATGTCATTTCCGTTTGGAACCAGCTTTGCTTTGTTTTGCTCTCAGCACCTTGCCTAAAGTGTATGTTCGTGATTTATTTATTTTGTATTTTTATTTTATTTTTTTATTTGTCAATCACTTACAAGATAATAGGTATAAGTATATACATAGTTATGAATACATGAAATGGGTACATATAAGAAAAATAAAAGAAACAATAGGACAGGGATGGTAGGCATGTTGGTGCGCTTATGCACGCCCCCTACAGACCTCTTAGGAAAGGGGTGAGGTCAGTAGCAGACAGTCTAAGGTTAAAGGTTTTGGGGTTTGGGGAAGAAACCACAGAGTCAGGTAGAGTATTCCAGACATTGACCACTCTGTTGCTGAAGTTGTATTTCCTGCAATCAAGTTTGGTGTGGTTAACCTTGAGTTTGTATCTATTGTGTGCTCTTGTGTTGTTATGGTTGAAGCTGCAGTATTCATTGACAGGTAGGACGTTGCAATGTATGATTTTATATACCATACTTAGATCAGACCGAAGACGGCGTAATTCAAGGTGTTCTAGGTCTAGAATTTCTAGAATTTAGAATTTGTGAGAATGGACAATGAATGGGAGAGAAAAATGAGG
Organism: Pseudonaja textilis; assembly: GCF_049901715.1. NCBI lineage: Eukaryota > Metazoa > Chordata > Lepidosauria > Squamata > Elapidae > Pseudonaja > Pseudonaja textilis. The sequence continues at coordinate 143,088,115 of NC_141992.1, read as the reverse complement.
AGTTCAAACACTCTGAAACCCAAATGTCATATTATCTTATAATGTAGCTTTGAAGTTATACTCAACCTGAAAAGCCTGTCTTTGGGAAATAATGGTTTTGTGACTGGTGTACATGAAGATGGGAAATATTGCATCCATGCAAGTGGATCTTCTATAAAATAAACAATTTCTCAGGTTTAGACTTTATGCTTTGTGATGGATAACATACGTATTTTTTTAAAATTTAGAAAAACCATTTGTGTGGAAAGTATTTCTTTTATCTAAAAGAAAAGTAGTTGAGTGATTTTCTATACATTCTGCACATATGGGCTAAGAAGACACAGACATATAATAAAGTCTTGGTTTGACCACAAAAGGACTGAATCAATAAATGTCATTTATTAACTGTCATAAAAATATTATCCTTAGATCAGATTCTGCATAAATGTTCAAGTGAAACTTCTGGCAAACACCAGGTGTTTTTCTAGATAGCCTTGATGAAGAACCCAAATATTTCATATAATGAATTATATTAAAAGGGTTTTGAGAGACCCTCAAGTCATTGGATTGTACAGCTCTCCAATGTTTCAAATTTAAAGTGTTGGGAGAAATATCCAGGCTCAGTTCCAAGCTGGGAGAAAGACACTGGAGACAAAATGGAGGCTGGAGGCTGATTGGAAAGAGGGTCCATTTACTGATGAAGCAGAACCACCAAGCACGTGTGATGCTGGTCAGCTGACCACATGGAGTTGAGAGGGAGGGGTTATACCTTCTCTTGGGCTTTGCACTTGTGCTCCCTGTTCCTGTGCAAGAACATGTAATCTATTGGCTGTTGTCAGACTCCCATGGGGCCATGTAGGGGTTATATAGGGGTCATAGCTGGCTCAATAGCTCTATATTAGTTCCTATTTTATGTATTTAAATTTAAACTTATGTTTATTCTTATTTCTATTATATTGTAAGTGTTTGACAAAATAAAAAAATAAATAAAAATAAATATAGGCAAAGTACAAATCCTAGTTTGATTGGAGTTTTTGAGGGTGATCCAATGAAGGGGCATTGGGCAATTCCTATTGTGGCTAAGAGCTAATCCTACCTTTGTTGGATCTTGGCTGAGGGTATTGGCTTATAAATAGAGCTATCTATCTCTTTATCTCTTAAGTGCTGACATCTGCTGAGAGCTATTAAGGTAGGTGGGGACTGCTTTCCAAGAGCATGTTGCTCCATTTCTCATCCAGGGAAATATAATATTCTGCCTTTTTAAAATGTTTCCTAAAATATTTCATTCTTCTAGGAGTGGGGTGGGGGCTAACTTTCTACAAAAGGAAGAAATGGTCCTCTCTGAACATACATAGCTCCTGCCTGCAATTCCTTAAATTAAATGAGTCTTTTTCTAGGATCTCATGGCAGCTACAGATGATAGCTGAGCAATCTGGAAGAGAGAAAAAAAAGCAGCTTTTTTTTTAAAAAAAAAATCCAAAATGCTGCACAAGGCAGTCTGATTACCCTCTTCTCCTGTTGGGATATAACAGTTGTGTGATCACAACACTTGGAAGATAAAAAGAAGGGAGGGGAGGAGAAGGAGGAGAGGGAGCGAGAGAGGGAGAGGCGGAGGGAGGGAGGGAGAGAGGGAGAGAGAGAGAGAGAGAGAGAGAGAGAGAGATCCTAAGTACGATGTACAGGTTCAAATGTTCTCTGTCAACATCCATTGCTTAATTCTTTAACTCCCCGCTGGGCATGTTAGCTCAGGTTCAAGCCATGTGAATTAGCTGTGAGACACACATTACACAGTTAATTACCACTATCCAAGAATGCCCCCCGATCTTTGGGAAGGAATATCATTTAGTAGCAGAGTTCATTATTTGCATACAAACATTTCTTTACCAGATCCTAGTATCCCAAGGAAAGTCTGTATCTGAAGTGCCAGAAAGTTCCGGAGGTTCTATTTAAACGTCATTGAGCTAATCGAGTCAATTTTAGACCAACGGTTTCAATTTAGGCAGTTACTTATGCTTCTAGCAGCTGGTTTAGAACAAGTCAGTTGGTATACTAATTACATCCTGACAGAATCATAAGAGCCAACAGATTGCTGGCTACTATAATTCATAAAGCATGTGCAGTTGTTTACCGTCGTGAGGTGCAGAGTGTATAGGTACTTGCTATTAAATCAAACAACGCTTTCAATTTATCATTTGTTTCCCTTAGACTTGTGTGTATGTATAATCCAGGCAGAATTTCTGCATGCTTAATGTGCTGCTGGTGATACTTAGGTTACTGATTCAGTTTCAAAACATGTCTATTAAATATGTCCTTGTTTCTGGTGGGGGGTTTTTCACCCTTTGACTCCATAAGATGCCACTCTGAGCACACAGATCCTTATGCAGGTAGCCCTAGACATGCAACCACAATTGAACCCAAAATTTATGCTGCTAATCTAGATAGTTGTTAAGTGAGTTTGCCCAATTTTACAACTTCTATTGCCACCGTTTTTAAGTGAATCTGGCTTCCCATTGATTTTGCTTATCAGAAAAATCACAAAAGGCAATTATATAACCCTGAACTAGCAACTGGGATGTACTTATGACTGCAACTGTTATAAATACATACCAGTTGTGAAGCATCCAAATTTTAATCATGTGACCCTGGAGATGTTGCCCAGGTGTAAAAGAGTCATAAGTAATCTTTTCTGTGCCGTGGTAAGTTTGAATGGCCACTAAATGAATCATTGTATGTCAAGGATAACCTGTACAATTTTAAGTCGTTATTTTTAACTAAGATGTTTGTCAACTAAGACAGGGGTCTCCAACCTTGGCAACTTTAAGCCTGGCAGACCTTAACTCCCAGAATTCCCCAACCAGCTTCTGTGAAGTTGAAGTCTGCCAGGCTTAAAGTTGCCAAGGTTGGAGACCCCTGAACTAAGGTATTATCTGGAAATCGGGCAGCAAAAGATTGGTTTGACCAGTTTTGCTGCACAGGGATTTTATAAGAAGAAACTATGGGATTCAAATGTGTCATGCACGTTCATCTGATGTCTTAACTGGATCTAATTAACATAGAAGCCATTTTTAAACACACATTCCAAATAGTTACTGCTTCATTTGCGTTAATTTGTGATATAAATGACACATGGGTGCACTTTAAGTAAAGGATTTTAGAAACGTTAGGGCAAATATTCGAAAAAAGGGAAGTGACTTAGAAGAAAGATTTTTTAAAAATATTGCTGTCCTTGGTTACTTTATATAAAGTACTGCACATGCATTTTTAAACTGGCTATAAAGAATGGCTTTGAAACAATGTGGTTTCCCACAAGTAAGAAGACTGAAAGCTAGTGAAATAAGACATTAACTAATTAATTATTGTGATATAGACTTTAATGTTAATTCATGAACACTTAGAAACATGATCCACTGTTTTGCTTTCACAGAATGAATCATCTCTTTTCAAGCACACATTCCCTTTCACACATCATGCATTTATTCAGTCTCTGATTGTCAAAGAGCAGCTATGTTTCTCCCCCCCCCCACATGTATTTGTAATTTCTATTCATCAGGTGCTTATTATAAGGTAGCATCCAGTGAAACTGGTTATAAAATAGAAGCAAAAGCCTCAAGAAATCAGAGAAACCAACACGCTATGCGAAAGCACGAATTCTGGTAGAAATGAATGTTAGTGCTGAGAGATTTTAGCCACTGATAACATTGAATGACTAGACATCTAACTAGAGAAGGTATTTGCTCTAATAATTGCTCTATGGGCTTCCAGATGATGGAGTACATGTAGTTTTTAATTGATGCTGTAATTGTTACGTAGGGACGCTGTGTTATTGCTTTGTATTCTGCTCTGAGGTCTTTTAAGAGAAAGGTATATAAATAAAATTCTTATTATGAAGAATGAAGAGGAAGGGAGGGGGGAGATAAATAAATAGGAAGAGGAATATACCAAACATTGATATCCCAAGCCAGGAAGATTAGTAAAATAAGATAGGAAGCGTTGCAAGCAAGGCGGGATCTAATCAATAGTCCAATCTGACTTCCTTATTTTGCCTTGGCAATTGTTTCTAGGCTACTTTCAAAGGCTGTTTTACATCAAATGTAAACATGCAAGAGCTAGATTATGCAGTCAGTTGTTTCAGTTCAGTTCAGTATAGAATTTCTGTACTGCTTTTCATTTTTTTAAGAAATCCTAAGGTGATTTCCATTGAAAAAAAAGTAAAACCATAATTCTAATAACTGCAATAAATATTTTTAAAAATCAAAATCAGAATATGCTGAAACAGTTCGACTCAAAAATAATCCATAAAGAACAATACTTAGGGCTGTTGACTGAATAAGAAAATAAAGAACATAAATTGAGAAAACAGCTGCAGATGCTTAAAAGGTCCTTGGCTTCATCCTTTCATGATCAATAAAGATGTCTCAAGAAAAGGTAGGCTTGACGATGCCAATTGCACCACCGTTTATATGATTCTGCATTTCTGGTTCTCAAGTATTCTGTTGCATCTTTTCATAGGAACAGCAAGCATTCATGGCTGGGAATGGTAACATGTTAGTGAAACACCACAACCATTTTGTGCAAAAGATCTGAGGCTCATTCCCCAACACCTCCAAGTAGAGCACGGGCTCCCCTGGGAAGTTGATGCCCTGCTGGGTGAATAATATTGCATCTGAATCAATAAAAGGCAGCTTCCTTCATTCCAACTGTAGCTGACTACAATGTGATACAGTCAACTGATAGCTCTGTCCTGGCCAGATCAATTTTTAGTCTGTGATGAGAACTGTAAATCTCTCTGAAAGCAACAGCATTTAATTGTAAGCAAATGCAGAAAAGATTTCTGGGGGTAATCTAAAAGTTGATCTATGAACATTTAGTAGATTTTTTTTCCTCTTGTGAAGCAGTTTTAACAGTGACTCTTCACACAATTTTGTTTTATTTGTTTTTTCTTTTGAGGCAGTTTTAGCCATGAAGCTCCACACTATTTTATTTTAACCTTGAGAGATGTATAAGGGGCAGAGGGGACAACTACTTAACTAATGAAAATAAAGTCCAGTGCCCAGGTTGATCTATCGTGCATTTGTTTTCCAACCTGCATGACTAACTATGTATTTTAGGGTATAGAACAAGACTGAAAGATTACTTCAGCTATAACACATAAAAGGTTTATACTGAAATAAGGACAATTGTACTTTATTACTTCCTACAAGCTCCTTCTAAAATTGTAAACCAATGGAGGGGAAAGGGAAGCATTATAGTGATAGTCATTCTGCTACCCACCAACTTTTCTTTTGAAAGATACCACAGCTTCCTTTGCTCCTTCTACCATTCCTGGTTTCCACATCTACATTTCCAAAATACTCAAACATTGCCAATGAGATGAGATGAATGGCCCTTTGAGGCCCCTGTGGGACACAAGATGGCTGCATCATCTTCTCCAGCTAAATCCCTACCTCAGAAGACAGCTTGGCAGTCCTCCAATATTGTTGAAAAGCTTACCTGCTTAGATGTTTTGACTCCACCTTGTTGATGTCTTGATAGGCATTTAGGTGTTCATGGTGAAGTGAGACTGCTTTTTCTTTCTTTGTTTGTTTCAGACTTATTTAAGTTCTCGTTACATGTTTAATAGCATAGTGAATTTTCTTAGCACTGAAGGACACTTTAAATTCTGTTTTTATGGATTTTATTGTAAACCACTGGAAAACTCATGTTTAGGCAGTACATAAATGTATACTTTGTGACTGGGTAATACACAAATTTGAATAAATTAATAAACATTCCAAAACAAAGACAATAAAGCCAGATACTATTAGTTTTGGCAGGGACATAAGAGGATATCTGGTACTGACTTCTTCAAATGGTAGCATGTCAAGAAATAAAATCAAATAATGCACTCACTTGCCATATAACTTATATACTCAATAGTCAATTAATTATAGTGTGCCTCCTTAGCTTATTTTATTTTAATTGCTTTATAAGCATATTGATGTTCTACAGATAATCATTTATAAGTACCTTTGTTTAATAGGTGTGTTGTGTTACTATGTGTATTCTTTTAGTGTCCTATACTTTTAATTTTATTTTGAAGTAATTTTTGGAAGGAAAATACTATTCTTCCCCTTAATAAATATAAAATAGAAATAATTGCAGTATTTATGATTTAGCTATATTAATGTTCTCTTACTATTTGTGAACTCATAAATGAAACATAAAACAGACTTGCTGTGATATTGCAAGCAGAAAGAAAATAAAACTCACACTTCTCTACCTCCTGGGGAAAGTCAACAGTCAACATTGTTGCTGTTATGATGTGTTAATGGGGTTACAAAAAAATTATTTCATCTGATTTCTAATAGACTTCTTAAAATCTTCAAGAGGGAAAGGATTCCATTTTACAGCATGGCTCACTTGCTTGGATCACCGGCGCCTAAAGTTTTTGAAATTTAAATGTAAGAAAATATTCTGGTGACGACAGTGTGTTGTCAAATATACTTTTAATGTGTTTAAAGTACATTGTAGTTGTTTTGTGCTAAAGGAAATATAAATAGTTTGATCCTTAAATTTTAGCAGAGATGGGAATAAGTAGCGTGGTTTAGAGGTTTATTCTTCTATGATTATTACACAAAGACAACATTAAGGTTTGTAGAGAAGTTCCTTGGAATGTTGATCTGCATCTCCATTGTGACAGTATTTGATTTCTTCATTTTCCCCAAGTTTGTCTTATGAAAAGAGCTGCATTTCCTCAACTCCTCCAAACCCAAGGGCTTTACCTGAGTCTATGATTTCTTTTTTAACTGTGTAACAAGCTTTGACACATGCCTGACAGCAGAGGGAGGACCCCTGAAGATAATAAGCTTCAATCACCCCATTTCCCTTAATTCCATTGGCTTCTTTACTTGCAGTACATTACTACTGACTCAGAACTACACTGTTGGAGATTCCATGTAATTCTCGATTCAGCGAAAAGTAGAAACAACTTCAACGTTGCTTGGTCCTTCAACACCTTTCATTTCCCCTGCAAATGTTTATAAAAATGATGTATTTTGACAAAGGACAATTCAAGACAGAAGGTCTTGCTTATCTCCCGTGCTGCTCTCAGCTCTTTAAAAAACCAGCTTCAGAAATTTCAATCTGGATAGCAGTATGCTAGTGATGAGGTCATGTTGTGCTCAGTTTACACGATGGTTGTCAAACTCGTGGTGTCACGTTAACGTCACATGACATTTTGCAATGTTTTCCCCCTCAGGGAGCTGGGGTGGGTGTGGCCTGTACATGATGCATCCAGCCCACGGGCCACCAGTTTGACATCCCTGGTTTACACTATCGCCTGACTAGTTCACTGTTGCCCGCCACCTGACAAATCATTGGAGGAAACCAATACCATGAGTACTAACACAACCTTTATTGTGAGGTTACATTAACAGAATCTTGCAGGTCTGAAAGCATATCTCTCCCATCTTTTTTCTATTTTTTCCAGGGACTTAGGGAGGATCTCTTCTCAGATGCTTTTCACACCCCTCCTGTTTCTTCTGTGGACCGAGATATCTCTTATCTATTGCCCTGGCTGTGGATCTTCCTCCTCTTTTCTCAAGGGTGTTACCACAGTTCAAGGATATTCTCACATTACATTCATTCCCCTGTTTCTCGACAAAGGAAGGAGAACATGTTTACCCAGCCTGAGGAGAAACTAAAACTTAGACATGTAAAGGTTGAATGGAGCATGGGCTTTTAGAATTCAGTTCATTGATTTAAATGCTATCAATGGATTAACTGCAAAAAAAAATGTTTTAAAAAAGTAATTTGTGACCAGCAAAAGCATAGTAGTCTGATTCTCCAGGACGATATGGCTGCATTGGGCAGCAACTAGTTGCTGTGTGGAAGGGATGTGCCAAGTCATTGCAGCTGATCAGACCTGTGGCTACTATTAGAAAGGAACAAACTAAATTAGAGATGGTGCACTCTGAAGGGTTCAAGATTATTCAGGTTGGAAAAAGCAGTTTTTAATCTTGTGACAAAGCAATATATCTATCTTCCAAGGAATATTGATAGTAATTTTAAAAATCGGAGTCTAGTTGGTTAAAGGCACCACAATACTTTGGATATAGTGCAGGGATGGGCAACTACAGTCTCCTTACGAGGACTTCAACTCCCAGCCAGCTATAGTGGATAAATAATGTCTTCCTGAATGTAGATCTAAGCACTCGTGCTCTGTAGCATTTCCATGGAGTTTATCTAAACTTTACAATTTAATTTCAAAAACATCTCAGCTAGGAGAAAACTATGTTCAAGTTTACAATTTTTTCAATTTCAGCCTGCACTTTATTTGCCATCTTTACTATTCTATTCCCTCTCTATCTTTCAAGGATGTGCTATTTCATCCTACAGAGAAGCAAATAATAAAAAAAAACTTCACCATAAATGTCTTTATCCAAAGTTTACTGAATTTTCCCTCCTGTGTGGGCTTCAATGTTTGTGTGTTTATCATCAGATGTATAACCTATCAATAGAAGGACAAACAGGGACAAGGTCAGAAGAAAATATACTTTAAAATAGCTTCTAAGCAGGCAGTGGAATTAGGACTGATTTATGAATGTATTTTCACAATTTACTAGAAAATTTGTAATGTCTCTGCAGCCTGGCATAAAAAAAGAGGTGAGGGTAATGTGAAGGAATGCTTCTATTCCACTTTATTGTAAAATTATCCCATGTTACCTGCTCTAATCCCCTGAAAACAAATTAAATCCTCACTAAGCTGACTTTAAATCAATAGTTTCATTTAAGAATAGTGTGACTTAATAAAAATAAAAAACTAACTGGTCCAGCCAATTTAAGAGGGAAATAAATCATTGCCCAAGGAAAGGAACAGATTTGACTTGTATATGGGCCATAGTTTTGTTGAGGGGGGATGAGCTGGCTGTCTGAATTAACTCAACGTATATTATAAACCACCTTAGTTGTGCTCCAAAATCTATTCATTTGTATAGGGAGATGGGGATTGGAGAAAGAGAACTGGCACAAATGTGGTAACATTATAGCAATATATCTGGGAATAATGCCCAATATAAACTTGAAAGCAAAAGACAACGATTCATATGCACTGATGCATGTTGATAAAATACCACTTCATTTTCTAACCATTTCTATCCATATTTTACATATAATATGAAAGGCATTGATCTTATTCCTTTATTTCAGATTTTCTGAAAAGCTAGAGTTCTATTAAGGCCAATATTTTCCCTTCCGCTCTGTTCTATGGCTTACGTGCCCTTTTCATCTCCTATTGTACCGTCAAGGCTACAGTAATTAAGATAGGCACTTCTCACCATATCTTTTCATGAAAACTGATTCCTATGACCCAACATCTTCTCAATGCAGAAAACAAGCCAAAGGCCTGCAATGTACTTTCCCTAGACTCTTTGCAGGATCAGGATATCAGCATTCCACATCTTATTCCCAGCATTTATGCCATCTAAAAACTAAAATTGGGACTCTTAGAGATCCTTTTTCTTTTTTTGCATTGTGCCATAGATGCATAATTTCAAACCCTAATGACCCATGTGGTATCTTCAAGGCTTGGTAGGAGCATTCTATTACCTATTATTTGCTGTTTATATGTACACTGTGAGCTTACACTCCAGAGACAAATTCCTTGTGTGTCCAATCACACTTGACCAATAAAGAATTCTATGATTCTTATGATATAATTGTAACATTTAAAGTTATAGAAGGAAAAATATTATATATATTAGGAAAGCTTACATTTACTCTTTTTCTCTACTGTAGGTTAACATTACACATTAATCTAATTTTAATCAAGCTTATTTTTTGCTCTGTCCCAATATTTATTTTTGCCTGAACTTTCAGGATGCAATTGCCAGAATATTATAGCCAAATAAATAGCCAAAATGTTGCATGATGGTATTTTTGATTCTTACATAAACAAAAGCATCTACAGAAGCATTGAATATATGTGGTCCTATGCCCAGAAGTAATATTGTATATGCCAACATGGATTTCAGTTGGTTCAATGGTCCACATGTCCACAGAATTTTCCCAGGAGTGAAACCTATTACTCAGATGTCTGGCCAGCAAGATTAAAATATTATTGAGGGGTTCTTGGTGCTCTCCAAGCTTGGTTGCTTTTTTCCAGATGTTTCATTACCCAAGCTTGATAACATCATCAGTAACAGCACAGCACTGATGATGTTATCTACTTTAGCTAATGAAACGTCTGCAAGAAAACAGCCAAGCTCAGAGAGCACTAAAGGACCTCTCGTTTCAACCCTGAATTACAAATATTCTCCTTTATTCTCCATTATTTTCTAAACTCTTCTTTTTTTCAGAACTCCTCAAATCATGGTTTGTCTTTGTTTGGATTAAGCCTGTATTCTAGATTCTGGCTTATTGTTATGGTATCTATTTTAGTGAGTTCTAACTAATAGAGCCACTTCCTCAGCGATGAATCTGTACACGATCAGAAATTTTGCTCTCTGAAAATATGAAGATGTAAATAATTCTAGCAATGCTTTTCTAGATGATGGTGTGAACATGGCCTGAACAGTATGCCCTTTTCATTTGTATTCCTCTCCAAATGCTTCTAAGCTGTCAGGCCAACGCTGATATTAAGATACAAAATCTTAAAAGGAACTTCATCAAGCTGAGTTTTGCACAATGTTCAACAACAGTTTTTGGTTTTTTTAGGGGTAGCTCATTTTTCTTGATTCTGTGCTTACCGATCTGTTATAGGGATAACCATCTAGGTTAGAGTAGGGATGAAGCAGTGTAGCGCATTTTACATTTTGTATTTGATGGAGCCTCAGAGGCTAGACAAATAGAGGATGGGCAGAGCATTCTTTATATGGCTGGCAATTCAGTGGCTGAGATGTCCGCAGCTCTGATAGCACGAACTACAGCTGCCACTCATATGCCTGAATTAATCTCACATTTTGCACTTCTACTTGCAACCCACCTCCTCGTTCATGAGGTTTGCCATCAAATATACCTGAAGAAAATATTTTGAAATTAAATTTTTAAAAATGTTCCTGGCAGCAGCGCTACACAAGATAATGTACCGTTGTCTTCCAAGACATTGGGGAAAAATGGCCATGGATTTGAGAGTATCTCTATTCTCTCTCCCTTAATGTCTGAGGTAACCATCCAACTACTAGTATAGAGTTGATGTAAATTCTGAGTCTGTAAGGGGCACAAAGAGAAATCTGTGATCTTCCAGTTGTTCAGCTGCAAACTCTTAGTATTCATAACTAACCATCCTGTCTGGAGCTGCTGGGAATTGCAATAAAATAATACCTTGAGGGCTACAGACTGCCTAGTTCAAGTGAAATGATACTTCCAGAAAAGATTTGTGAATGAAAACACATAATTTAGGGCTGAAAAGGAGAAGTAAAAGCAAGTTGTTCTTTCATCCCCAATAGTCTGAGATTGTTAAGAGGTGATCTTTCAAACCAGGGAGATTTCCTTTGAAGCCTTTTTTAAAAAGATCTAAAAAGAACTACAGCATTTCCTCTAAGGATAAACTTCACTAGTTCAAATCAACTTGGATAATTACTAGACTTTTACCCATAATTCCTTATTATTATAGTATAGCTCTTTATAGTTTAATGAGTTTCTACATTGCTGTGACACCTGACAGATATCATCTACAGTGGTGAGTGAACCAAGATATGAACAATGCATTGTTGTCTGTTGCAAATAGCTGTCAATTTCAAAATGACAATTCTACTTATGCTAACTTAGAAAAATGTAAAACAGCCATTCTGCAAGCATTTTGCAAAGAAATGAGGAACTGTCTGAGATATGCCTACACAGTTAGAACAAAAACTTTATGCTAAAGCTTTCAGCTAACACACCGTAAAAGATAAGAGAAAGAATGGGCAAAATTAAGACAGGATCTGATTGACAACATCTGTGTGAAAAATTATATAGGCATATACAAAACTCATTAATTCTCTCATTAGTTAACTCATTTGGTTACTGCGAACATATCTTTCTGTCCCTGAAAAGTTCTTCTAATTCAAATTGTGAAGGGATCAACTTGGTTACTATTGAAAATATAATATTGATGCCTCAGATTGGCAACTCCTGGCTGAATTTGTCTGTGTGTGGAAGTTTAGCAGAGTTGGGCCCTCTTAATATTTTAATGTGGGTTATAGAGGACTCCCAGGATGAATGAGAGAATTAAAAAAAAATCTTTCCAGGATCCCATCAATGACAAATCATTTTGATACCACTTTCCCGCCAGGGAAAGCCCATGTGGTCATTAGGGATCAAGCATGACTTTGTGGGAAGCCCCCTGCCCCAAGAATGAAATATTTTGGGAAATATTTTAAAAGGCAGAATATTCTACTTCCCTAAAGGAGAAATGGAGAAACATACTTTTTAGAGGCAGAAAGCAGCCCCCAGTCTTTCTTAATAGCCCACAGCAGATGCCAGCACTTGAGATAAAGAGCTTATTGAAAGAAGAAGCCAACTGTCTAGATGGCTCTATTCATAAGCAAAACAAATACCGAGGGCAAAAATCTATTCAAGACAGGATATTTCAAAACTCCTTGCAACTAACAAAAGCAGAATAGGTAGGATTAGTACAGCAGCCCCTCACCCAAGATCCAGCACAGGACAAAAACCATTAGCCACAATAGGAACTGCCTAACACCCTTTCAGAACACAAGTCCCTTCATTGCACACACACCCCTCCCAAGCAGCATTTCAAGACCTGTGTAAAAATATTTTACACTAATCTAGCTAATTGTTCAGCTGACCCAAAACTGCACGCTGTCTTTGTGTGTGGTTCTGCTTCATCAACAAACCCACTTTCTTTCCAATCAGCCTCCATGTTGCTTCCAGAATTTTTCTCCCAACTTGGAACTGAACCAGGTGGATTTTTCTTCCAACAACTTGATATTTTACATTTTGTTGCATACCTAGAATTCCTGATTGAAATGCAAAATTGTAATACTTTGAGACTTGATTGTAAGGATTAAGTATTTCGTTCATTGATGAAAAGCATGACCCACCAGAGATATTATGCAATAAGTTTTTAAGATCATCTCAGTTTCAAATTGAGAAAATGGTAAATCCATCTGGACGAAGGTTTTTTAGTATCTAGCTTTAAAACAATCTGGATTTGAATTAATAATTTACCAAAATACATCATCCAGTTCCCTGAAGATATTTTTTTTCCCAGTGAAAAGGTTTATGCTCATCAGCCTCATTCACTTACTGCCTTCAAAAGCAACCAAACAGCGCCACGGATTTTTTAAACTTCCTCTGAGTGAATAGAGGTTGTCATAAAATTATGTGAGGCTGTCAATTGCTCAACTCTTACATTGAACCCAGCTTGGTCTGTAACTTGATTATTATTTCCCAGAAACTCTTCAATCCAAATTTAAGAGGACAGTCCTTTAGATCCCTTGTTGTTGTTGTTAGTCATGAAGTCATGTCCAACCCATCATGACCCCATGGACAATGTTCCTCCAGGCCTTCCTGTCCTCTATCATCCCTCGGAGTCCATTTAAGCTCACGGCAACTGTTTCAGTGACTCCATCCAGCTACTTCATTCTCTACCATCCCTTTCTTCTATTGCCCATCATTAGGCTCTTCTCCAGTGAATCCCTCCTTCTCATTAGGTGGCCAAAGTCTTTGAGTTTCATCTTCAGGATCTGGCCTTCTAAAGAGCAGTCAGGGTTGATCTCCTCGAGGACTCACTGGTTTGATTGCCTTGCAGTCCAAGGGATTCACAGGAATCTTCTCCAGCACCATAGTTCAAAGGCCTCAATTCTTTGGCACTCCAACTTCCTTATGGTCCAACTTTCACAGCCATACATTGCAACTGGGAAAACCATAGCCTTGACTATATGCACTCATATCCCTACTATGTCCCAAATGCCATCTAGTGGCTATTGGCTGGCCTATTCAAGGTAATGGGATTCACTCATGGGATCTTTAATCTTTGTTTAAAGCTTGGCTTTTATCTTAGCTTTTTTATCAGCTGTGATAAATGGTATTTGATCAGAAACAAGACTGTATTTGTTACAGTCGTGGATTTATTCTCTTTCCAAAATTTGCTGCCCATGCATTATGATCACACCAGTGTTTTCTTAATGGGTCCTATAGGTATGCAATACCAAAAAAAGTCTTGCAACTAGTTCCTAAAAATATTAGAATCTGGATACTTAAGTTGAGTCAGTGTTTCCAACCCACAAATTATCTCACCAATTTGGAAGCATTGCCTAAGCATTGCAGAGCTATCCTTAGACTCCGTGCAACATCCTCTCATCTGCTTGCTAAAGACAGATTTAATAACAAACTATGGAAGGAACATTCTTGTCACCATGGATCAAAAGAAGTTGAAACATTTGGATATAGCCTGATAAAGAGAACATTTTATAGGGTTAGGATAGGATAGGATAGGATAGGATAGGATAGGACAGGACAGGACAGGACAGGACAGAACAGAACAGAACAGAACAGAACAGAATAGAATAGAATAATAGCGTTGGAAGGGACCTTGGAGGAAGGGACCCTTGCCTAGGCAGGAAACCCTACACCACTTCAGACAAATGGTTGTCCAATCTCTTCTTAAAATCTTCTTTAAAATCTTAAAATAATTTGACCCCTTCCTCTCTGTAGCAGCCCCTCAAATATTGGAAGACTGCTATCATGTCTCCCCTGGTCCTTCTGGTCCAGACTAGACATACCCAGTTCCTGCAACCATTCTTCATATGTTTTAGCCTCCAGTCCCCTAATCATCTTTGTTGCTCTTCTCTGCACTCTTTCTAGAGTCTCAACATATTTTTTATATCGTGGTGACCAAAATTGGATGCAGTATTCCAAGTATGGCTTTACCAGGGCATTAGAAAATGGTTCTGCATAGTAAACATAGAATGTCCTCGGGAGCAAACTCTCCAAACCAGCCAAATAAGGTATGTTCTCCCTTCTATTTTCCAGCAGGTTGCATGACACAACTTGTCTTTTTTATTAATTTATTTCTTTTATTAATAAAAATAAAATAGAAAATAGAAAAATGAACATCCAACATTAACAATGAGAAAAAAAAATGTATACAAAAAAATGGGGGGGGGGACCCAAATGTCAAATAGATCTAACACTGAACATAAAAAACTCCACCCCAGCTGGATGTTTGGCAAATAAATACATACATACAAACATACATACATACATACATACATACATACATACACACACAGAAAGGTTCGCCTGCCCTTACATAACAGATCTCCAAATAACTATAAGCTTTCCTATCTTCATTTAACAAAAATACCATATTAAATAAACAAATATTCCAGAAGTCTAATAATTAAATCAACCCAACATCTAATCATAATATATATGTAAAAAGGGGGGGAGAAGTCAACAGATTAGCCCAAACATTACACTAATCTTCAGGTCCCTCTGTTAATCATCTGTTATTGTATTTAACATGTAGAAGGTCCACAAATGTCTTCCAGTCCCTTATAAAGCATGCCACAACATGTAAGGTAGCAAAATTTTGCACAGCGATGTGTAGAGTATGCAGCAGGTAGTCCCAAATGTGCTTTTTAATCTGTTTTATTATGCACTGTTTATTATATGGCTGCTATTGTAATGCTGGTAAGGAGAATACCAGGATTAAATTACTTCACTTCTGGCATTTTTTTTCCCATTCAATCTTCAACAAGACTGATGAGGCTTTAAAAATGATCCAAAGTGAGAACAAAGTTTCATTTCACTCTTTGGAAGGGAAAGACCAAATAGGTGCCCACCAAGGAAACAAGTGACAAAATGTGGGCTGTATCATAGGCTGGGAAATTCTGGGAGTTGAAGTCTGAGGTCTTAAAGTTGCCAAGAATGGGAGCTCCTGCATTAGACAAAGAAAAAAAGACAGAAGGTCTATGATACTTTGGGCATCATCTGAGAAACAAAGTGAACATCAGAATCTGTATAGATTTTCAATCATCCAGGTCATGGTTGTCCCAAAGGTGTTTTTTCAGGAAGCAACTGGACTTTCTTGTTATTTCTTTGAACGCACAATTTTTCAAAATTCCAGACTACAGGATCCAGGAGTACTACTCATGTGACCCTGAGGACACAGGTAAACCTTCAAGTGCTTCAACGACCCTCTAAAAGGATGCAAATGACGCTGTCTGCCAGGAATATAAATCCTTCCATTCCCCACCATCCAGTCAGAGCTGAAGAAGCTTCTTGGAAGAGAAGTGAAAGGTCTTCAAAGAAATAACAAGTCCGGTTGCCTCCTGAAAAAGCACCTTTGGGTGAACATCAGAATGTTGCATCCACCTATGAGATTTTAAGCAAAATTAACTTTTCCATTGAAAAATGTTCAGAATGTTGTTATTTACCCATCAGAAATAGCACTACTTTGAATCTCTACACATTTCTGATGTTGCATTACAATTTGAAGACAGAAGAAGTGATAAACTGGCTTTGGGGAATAGGCATATTTGATACAACCTTTCTCCAAACTGTTCCAGATGCAGACATGTGAACATTTTATCCAGTTCAATTTTTATTAAAATCTTACCAGTATTCCCATATTTCTTTACAAATAGATGGAAAGAACATGGGCATGTTTTAAAAAAGAAAAAAATGTGGGAGAAAGCCCAACCAATAAATCCATCCAGCTAAAAAACTTCGAAGACAGCTTCCAAGGTTTCAAATGCTGGTTTTCAATAATTGTATATTCAAACCATGTTTAGGAGGGGGCAGAATTACAGTCATCATCTCTTTGGGGTGAATGTGATGTGAACAGCTACATCATTAAATTTAGATAGTGCATATGGACAAAACTTATTTGATTTGGGCAATGTTAAGCTCTTACCAACATTTTCAAATATATTTTACCATGGAACAGAAGGAGTTTGCAATTTGAATATACACTTAGATGAAAGCAAAAACTACACAGATGAGTGAATCCTTACCTTGAGGGGAAAGCTCAGCCCTTAATCCATCATGATCCGTCAATGTTTGGAAAAAGTTTATGGATTAGGATTAACTAACATGAGCAGTTGGATCCAGTTGGGTTAATCTTTTACTTTAATAGTCTTCATGAAGTTTTGACCAGCTCAGAAGTTCCAGTATTTTGACTTGTAATATGAAGCCATTCCTATAGAGATTTTCACTGCTACCATTTGTACTTCCAACATTTTAGAATCTTGTTAACTCCTGTCATTCTCTCCCCTCTTGCTGAGGATGAATGGATGAAGCAAAATGCAGTAATACTTTAGTGATGTGTTTTATTAAAGGTATCACCTACCCACATTTAATACCCATGGCAGTTGAGAAAATGAGCATCATTAATGACCTTATACAGACGCATCGAGGCAGAAGAATGATTTTTTAAATATATATATATATATACACCTTCAACTCAAATGCAATCAGTTACTAAACTTGTAAAGATGTAAATTGTTTTGTTGACCCTATATGCCAAGAATCCTTTCAAGACAATATATCCCAATAATGGCATATTTCTTTAACAGCTTTATATTCCCTGTGCATTAGAAAGGACTGAATTCTTATATAAGGTAAGTTTCTATTAGGTTCTAAAATACCAAAGGATTTTTGATGGATTTATCTAAGAGACTGCTTTGGTCCACAAAGCACTGTTTGGTTGGAATTATATATTGAAAATATGGGAGGTTAGAAACCACTAGGTTGACCCCATAGGTCCCCTACTCAATCCTGTGTAGCAATTCACCTGAGCAAAAAAGATTCTATTGAGATGAACGAGACCTTTGTTCTAAGTCTAGCTGTTGGTGGGAAGAGCACCAGAACAACTAGACACAAGGACAGTTTTTTCCCATATGCCATCAATGCTAAACAACTAATTCCCACAATACTGTCAAACTATTTACTAAGAATGTATTGCTATTCTTCTTCTCATCCTTCCTATTACCTATCTCCTTTTCTACTTATGACTATAACATTGTTGCTTGTTTCTTACGATTTGTATTGTTTCATTTAGTTTCCTAGTATGATTTTGATTGCTTATTTAGTATCCTATGACTATCACTTATTTAGTATCCTATGACTATCACTTATTTAGTATCCTATGACTTTCACTAAGTATTGTATCTTATGATTCTTGATGAATGTATTTATGATTACTATTATCATGATTCATCACTTATATGTTTTATGTACACTGAGAGCTTATGCACCGAAGACAAATTCCTTGTGTGTCTCCAATCACACTTGGCCAATAACAGCCTAACCATCATACCACTTTCCCAACTCTGCAGTATCTTACACAGTATAAAGTTCTGGGTGTCACAATCTGCAGGAGAGGCAGTAGTCTCCTTGAGATGAGTCAGGCTCTGAAAACATCTGTGGGTTGTTTCTGAAATCCTTTACATTCATTTCTCCAACAAAGGTGTGCTGTGAAGCCATTCATTTGCAAAAAAAAAAAAAAACACCTATGTCTGTGATTTACAAAGTCATTAGAACATATAATTTGCTCTCAAAAGAAATGCTCCTTGGTATATCCTTTTCAAAAGTCCTTTCACCTGTTAACTATAAAAAGAAGCTGCACAATGTTGTACTTTTTTTTTAACCTTTGTTGAATACAGCAGTCTTTTAAAAAAGCCTTCTGCCCTTTCTGCACATTCTTCCTTACAGCGAAGGACTCCAGAACTTTCCAGCTGGCCTATCAACTTCAGAAGTTTCTCTGAATAGCTGGTCTCTTCAGCAGCTGCATGGCCCTGGTACCAAATCTGGCTCCTGATCAGTCTGGTGCAGCGGTGGGATTCAAATTTTTTAACAACCGGTTCTGTGGGCATGGCTTAGTTGGTGGGCATGGCTTGGTGGTCGTGTTATTGGCAGGGTGTGGCAAACTCAATATCACTCACATCGAGGCAAGCATCTCCTCGCCTGGCCTCTCATGACTGTGAGGATGCTGAAACAGTCGTAAGTGTGAAAAATGGTCATAAGTCACTTTTTTCAGTGCCATTGTAACTTTGAATGGTCACTCCACACAAGCAAAGTACCAGCAAAGGAGGGAAAAAACAACTCCAGAGAAGTTCCTGAGACAGGAAGTCTAGTCCTGCCAAGAATGTAATAAGGGTTAACAGAGAGGCAGTTTCTGTAAGCAACACCAGAATGTTTCCTTCCTGCCTGCTTTACAGGATTAGGCCAGTAATTTCTTCTAACAACCAGTTCTCCAAACTGCTTAGAATGTTAACAACTGGTTCTAGCGAAAAGGTGCGAACCTGTAGAATACCACCCCTATTCTGACCAGTTCTGGAGAACTGGTAGTGGAAATTTTGAGTAGTTTGGAGAACCAGCAAATACTGACTGGAGAACTTACAGTATCCTTCCCCTGCCATGCCCACCAAGCCACACCCACAGAATTGGTAGCAAAAAAATTTGAATCCCACCACTGATCTGAAGGCAGATTTGCTTATCTGCCAAAGTTATGATTGAATAAAAACATCATTGCCTTGCGGCAGATGGATAACATTTCACATCTTTGAAGTGAAATATGATCCTCATCAGGAAATCAGAAAAGGGGGAAGAACTCATATTTTCTAGAAAAATGAAGAATCTAGTAGGAAGAAATAAAATAATTCTTTAAGGAAGAAAGACAAGAAAACTGAACCAAAAATATAAAGCGTCTTTCAAACTGAGCTTCTTCCACATTATTTATTTACTTATTTATTTCATGGACATGTCCATGTTTCTTTCTTTCTTTCCTTGATTTATTTATGCTCCTAGACCAAAGTTCCATACAGTACAATATAGCAAAACATCTGAGTAAAACTATAATATTAAAATTGTAAAATAAATAGTTAATAGTCTTCTAACATGAAAGTGATCTATCAAATCCTATTGAAACTCTCCCGACAGCCATCATGATTGTACAGAACTTTGCAACTTTTGAAAAGTTTTCTAGGGAACTTGCCACTAAGAGAAACACCACTGCTGTCTTTTTTATAGAGCAATTTGTTCAATTGACAAAGATACAATAGAAGGGATATTTCTTCAGAGCATCATCTATGACACTGTTTTTCAAGCTCAGCTTTAAGATGTGTGGATTGCAATTCCCAGAATTCCCCAGCCAGCTATTGTGAAATTCAACCAGGTTCACACATCTTAAAATTGCTGAGGTTGAAAAGCACTGTTCTATGAGGGTAATAAACATCAACAACATTTAAACGGCTTCTGCTACACCCTTTGTGCAAGTGCAAATATGTATTTAATGAGATGGGCCAACTTGTCCTCCACAATTTCCACCCTACTGGAAGTAAAAAAAGGGACGTATTCTGGCTCTCTCTCTCAATATAATCTTTAAAATATAATCATCTGTTTTAATACAAGCTTTATTAAAAAAAAAACCAAAATTGCATTTTCTGTATTGCTTCCTTGGTATTAAATAAAATTAAAGTGGTTTCTCATTCCCTGATATTTTGTTCCTAATATAGGTAACAGACTTGGGATGGGGTGCAATCAACTATGTGCTAACTTTCTTAAGGTGCTGCTACATATTGTATATATGTGTAAACATGTGTACATTGCCTACTTCGCAATATAATTTACAAAAATATAATATAAAACTAAAATAAATTGAAATGTATTCCTAATTACAAAAATCTCAATGCACTCAAATAATTACTAATGATCCTGGAATAAACAAGGCATAAGAATTTTCTTTAAAAACTGGAGACGAGGTGCACCCTATAGCTGGAAAGTCCAGGTATTCTGTAGCCTAGGGGTATGTCCAACTGTTTTACTTCATGAGAGTAAGAATGTTCAACATTCTTTCCTAAAAAAATCATGAGGCAGAGGGTTGAAACCGTTGAAAGAGATTTGTTTAGGGGACTGGGGTGATTAAGGGACTGGAGGCTAAAACATATAAAGAACAGTTGCTGGAATTGGGTGTGTCTAGTTTAATGAAAAGAAGGACTAGGGTGACATGATTCCAGTGTTCCAATATCTAAGAGGCTGCCACAAGGAAGATGGGGTCAACCTTTTCTCCAAAGCACTTGAAGGCAAGCAAGAAGCAATGGATGGAATCAAGGAGAGAAGCAACCTGGAACTAAGGAGGAATTTCCCAACAGTTAGAACAATTAATGAGTGGAATGACTTGCCTCCAGAAGTTGTAAATGCTCCAATACTGGAAGTTTTAAAAAAGAGATTGGACAACCATTTGTCTGAAATGCTATAGGGTTTCCTGCCTAAGCAGGGGGTTGGATTAGAAGATCTCCAACTCTGTCATTCTAATTTATTTATATCCCACCTTTATTAATTTTATAAATAACTCCAGACAGAAAGCGGACCTAATCCTCCTTCCTTCTCCTATTTTCCCCATTACATCAACCCTGTGAGATGGATTGGGCTGAGAGAGTGAGTGGCCCAAAGTCCCCCAGCTGACTTTCATGCCTAAGGTGGGAATCTCACATTCTCCTAGTTTCTCACAGTCTCCTAGTTTCTAAGCCTAGTGGCTTAACCACTGGATCAAACTAGTCATGTAAATACCTGGAAGCAGAATCATACATAGACTTTAAACTCTTTGAACTGGAATGGAAGCAGGTGTAGAAAGCCAATGTGGAAATGACCTTAGAGAAACTATCCAGAAGCTGTTAGGACAACAATAGATGCAGAATCATGTATTAAGCCAAAGAATACAGGTAAGCATTAGAAAGAGATTCAGACTAGCTCCATCCTGATCCCCAGGAGTATAAGAATGAGGAGAGGAAAATATAGGCAGACTTGCAAGATTTTGGTAGCATAGCCTATCTTAATGTAGTATACTTCTAATCTTCCTATGAAGGTAGTTCCTTGGTCTGGTCTAACCTCATAGGATTGAGTACATTAGACCAGTAACCAATGCAGTGCCCTGTCATCAGTTCATACTGCTAAATCTATTCCCCTGAGCTATCAAACTGACTCCAATATTCTGGACTAATTGTAGTTTCAAGTCTTTTTCAAAGTCATCATCATGGCACTGCAGTGGTCTAATCGTGAGATGATGAGAGTGAGAGTCACTGACATCATATGCCTAATCTTCAGAGACCCACAGTTGGTTTAGCTGACAAAGCTGGATGAAGGTGCTCCTGGTTACAGCCTTCACTGCTACTCTAGCAGAAGCCAGAAGCATGAAAAGGTATGGGTTCCCCAGGGACATCTGCAAGATTAGTAAAGAAAAAAAATTCAAGATGGCAGCTGAGACTATGTAATTACATGATACTTTTTCACATGATAGCTGACATACAGGGAAAGAGATAGTGCTTCAATCAACATGGTGGCAACTTGACTTTTTTGCCCTTGTCTGCAGATGGTCCTAGGGCTGTCTTTTATGTCCCGGGGGCATAGTTGGGATATAATTAAGCTGAGCATTTTTGCTGCAGCTACTATGACGGTTAAATATGATTATTTCCTTAACTTAATTATCTTGTGACCAAGAGAATGCTGAATGAAGAGAGTGCTTGCTTTGGCCAAGAAGCCTGGAGAATCCCAAGGCTGTTATTATACAGGTAGTCCTTGACATGACTACAATTAAGTCTCCAATTTCCACTGGTAAGTGAAACATTTCTTAAGTGAATTTTGCCCCATTTTATGACTTCCTTGCCACAGTTGTTAAGTGAATCACTGTAGCTGTTAGTAACATGATTGTTAAGTGAATCTTTTTTCCCATTGACTTTGCTTGTCAGAAGGTCGCAAATCACACGACCCTGGGACACTGCAACCGTCATAAATATGAGTCACCTGCCAAGCTGGTGGATTTTGATCATATGGTCATGGACATGAGATAATTTTAGTTTTAAGTGGGAAAAATGGTCATAAGTCCCTTTTTTCAGTGCTGTTGTGACTTTGAGTGGTCATTAAACAAATTGTTGTGAATCAAGGACTATCTCCACAGCAGCTGTATGAGAGAAATTATGATGTATAAGTTTGGAAATGGAATGCTAAATGGGATTCTGACAGAACAGTTCGCATTTGGAACAAGGCTTTGTTCTGAAAGGGACGTGGTGGGTCAGTGGTTGAGACAGTGAGCTTGTTGATCAGAAAGGTCAGCGATTTGGCAGTTTGAATCCCTAGCGCCGCATAATGGAGTGAGCTCCCGTTACTTGTCCCAGCTTCTGCCAACCTAGCAGTTCGGAAACATGTAAAAATGTAAGGAGAAAAATAGGGACCACTTTGGTGGGAAGGTAACAGCGTTCCGTGCACCTTCAGTGTTTAGTCATGCTGGCCACATGACCACGGAGGCATCTACGGACAGCCCTGGCTCTTCAACTTTATAATGGAAATGAATACCACCCCCTGGAGTCAGAAACAACTAGCACATATGTGTGAGGGGAACATTTACCTTTTGTTCTGAAAGTTACAGATGGAAATTATTTTAACCTGGGAAGAGCGGTAGAGCTGCTAAGGAACACACCAGACCAGGAGTGGGATTCTACCAGTTTGCACCTATTCTCTAGAACCAGTGGGCGTGATAAAATAAATGCATTGTGTTGTGTCTAGGTTTTTTAAATGTGTCTTAAAATTATTTGATAGTTTAATTGTTATCCAGTCAGTGCCATTGTCAAATAGTTTTATATAAATACATTAAACCTAAGAAGGCGTAGGAGACAGATTTCATAATCATGCACATGTATATGATTAAAAAGAAATTTGAGTTGGTTTTTATGGAGATGACAACAGATCAGAAGAAAATTCATATCAGAATCCAAAAGGGCAATGAAATTGGCACTTCGGGTGCTTAATTCAGATACCATTTTTCCTAGTTACCACATCATCCTTGAAAGGTTTATGTACTTTAGATCAGTAAGAACAATTCTGGTTCCTCTGAAACAAGCCATTAATGTACTTCTGAGTGGACATACATGAAGTAAACCATTATCCATTTGTTTCTTTTGCACTTCTGGCTCAATACAGATAAAGACTTCTCCAGTGAGTTGAAGTATCAGTTGATAATCTTGGCTGTCCTCCCCTGCCTCATGGAGAAATGATTTTCACACATTCTTTTTACTCACCAGTGCTCATCATCACAATGCTATCATGACAAATATTGCCTACAGATCTTAGAACAGTTTATATAATTATATGATTCATATGTACAATACTAAGAAATAGTTGAGATTGTCTTCCTGATGAAAGGAAAACCTAATGAATTCACCAAGTCAGCCTGAATAACAATGCTTTTTTCAAATGCATAAGCCCAGCTACTGAAAGTATATATGCACGAAATAAAGTTCTTAAATGGAGATATCCTTTATATATTCATTCTCAAATGTCTTATTTTCAGGGTTTTTTTAAAAAATATTATCTATGTAATAATGTGATTATCTCCATATGATATAATGTGATATACAGGCAGTCCTTGACGTACGACCACAGTTGAGCGCAAAATTTATGTTGCTAAGTGAAACATTTGTTAAGGGAGTTTGCCCCATTTTGCAACTATTCTTGTCGCTGTTGTTAAGTGAACTATTGCAATTGTTAGTAACAAGGTTATTAAGGGAATCTGGCTTCCTCATTGACTTTGCTTGTCAGACGGTTGCAAAAGGGGATCATGTGACTCTGGGATACTTCATAAATATGAACCAGTTGCCAAGAATCCGAATTTTGATCATGTGACCATGGTGAAGCAGCAATGGTCCTAACTGTGAAAAACAGTCATAAGTCCTTTTTTTCAGCACCGTTGCAACTTTGAATGGTCACTAAATGAACCATTGCTCCCACAACTTCCGAGGGCAAGCTGTTCCACCGGTTGATTGTTCTCACTGTCAGAAAGTTTCTCTTTATTTCCAGGTTAAATCTCTCCTTGTTCAGTTTCCATCCATTATTCCTTGTCTGGCCTACAGGTGCTTTAGAAAATAGCTTGACCCCTTCCTCTCTGTGGCAGCCCCTCAAATATTGGAAGACCGCTATCATGTCTCCCCTGGTCCTTCTCTTCACAAGACTAGCCATGCCCAGTTCCTGTAACTGTTCTTTATATGTTGAAGAACCATCTTACAGTGGTTTAACACAGTGGTCACCAACTGGTGGGCCGAGGACCACTAGTGGTCCATGAACATTTTTTGGTGGTCCACAGAGAAATGTGCCCCCAAAAACTCTCCCCCCAAAGCAATTAATACAGGCTGCGCGGGAACACAAGACTGCGTCACCCATTGCCCCCCACCCTTTGGCCAAGCGCAAACCTTACCTTAAGTAAAGCCACGCGCGCTGGAACTGGAAGGTAAGAACAATGGTGGGGAGTGAAATCCACCCCGGGGTGGCTTGCTGTTGTTGGTGGGAAAGTCAGTCCCATATTCCAGAGCTCCAGTAGTCATAAGACTGGCCCTTTGGTTATCCCAGAGCAGTTCTTCCAGTCCATGGCAGGCCAGTGCACCCGGGAGCTGCTCTGGGATGACCAAAGGGCCAGTTCTGTGACTACTGCAGCTCTGGTATATGGGACCGACTTTCCCACCAACGTCAGCAAGCCACCATCAGTCAAAATTCATATTAGTGGTGCCCGGGATTTAAAATTATGAATTTGGTGGTCCCTGAGGTTCAAAAGGTTGGCGAACCTGGTTTAACAGGTTTAAAATTCTGGATCTTTCAATCCCTTGATCCAATAATTTCCAATATGGCTTTGCATGAAAAGGCAAGAAACCCAAACAGTTTAACAGATAACAGATAATCAGAGTTGGAAGGGACCTTGTGGGTCATCTAGTCCAACCCCCCACCCAAGCAGGAGACCCTACACCATTTCTGACAAATGACAGTCCAATCTCTTCTTGAAAGTCTCAAGTAATGGCGTTCCCACAACTTCCAAGGGCAAGGTGTTCCATTGGTTGATTGTTCTCAAGTTTGTGATATTGCTGTTGATTATGAGATGGTAGTGACAATGAGAATAATCTGCAGATATATAAAAAAGGGAGGACCCTAGAAAATATGTTGAAAATGAAAGCATTTTGTGCCAAAATATTATCAAACACCAGACAAATCTATCCGAGCACGCAAAAGTCACCACCAGATATTTCTTTCTCTACTTCTAACTCCCTGTCACTTTCACAAAAAGCTGGTATTCCAAGTTCATCTTTCACTTACCTTTATACCAGAATATGAAAGCCCTTTATAGGTCAAAGCCATCCCTTTGTGTATAATGTTATTGAATCCATGTAGAGCTGAGGAAATGTCCTTCAATCAATCCACATTGATTGGAGCAATAACACACGTAGCAAATGTACATTAAATGAAAACTGAGTGAATGCTGAATGGCAATGCACGGCCAAAAAGATCTACTGGTTCAGTTACTGTATTCTCTGAATGCCTTTCTTAGAACTAAAATATGTCTGCATGACCCCTAATTTCTCTCCTAAGCCAAATCAATCAGGCATGCATGGATGATGAATCATTCCCCTCTTCCCCTTAAAAAAAAAAAATTAAAGGTTTCTACAAGCAAATTCCCCAAGGCAATGCAAGGGCAGCAACAATATTCTTGATTCAGCGTACTTTAAGAACCAAACAAATTGATTGCTCCGATTTCTCCTACGGCCTTCATGACTTCCCACCCCACCCCGACCACAGTCCCCACTCATTCCCTGGACACCCATTCATGTTTAAACTCTAACTTTATTAGGAATCTAAATTGAATTTAAAGCATGGCATGGCTTGAGCTGAGCTGTCTTATCTGACAGTTAAATGCTATAAATCCCGTGGAACCTCCCAATGCTTTATGCTCAAATATGGAATGGAATGTCTTGCAAATGAAGCGTCCAATGTAAACAGTTGCCTGCCCACAAAGGTCAAGTTACAGATTGCCACAGATTTGGCTCAGATTCCACTGGGTAGTCCTCGACTTACAACCACAATTGAGCCCAACATTGTGGCCACTTAGTGAGACATTTGTTAAGTGGCACGCATGCCATAGGTTCACCATCATGGTTATAGACAATCCTTTGAGCAATTAAATTCTGTTGTGGGGCATCCAGACACAGTAAACACCTTTTCCATAAAATTGTATTGACATTGCTTTCAAATCACTGGACCCACTCCAATTAGTGTAGTACCAACAGCTAAAACTATGTCTCTCAGCACTCCAGATTATGGATCAGGCCAGTTTAGCTACTTGCATGGGGTTAATTGCATACATATTTCTTGGACTGGGATGGATATAGAGAACATATGATTTAAAATATCACAGGTAGCTAAACCTGAATCATTTGTCACCCATCCGTTATTTTTAGTGAATTTTAAGTGCTTAGTGGTACTGGCATGTAGGTCTACTCCATAACAAAGAAACTCTTATGAGAATTCTTCCTGCATGCAACTACACTTCTGGTTAGGAATCTGCAAGCTTAAAAATGTTTGTGTAAATGTTGGATATTCAAAAAGGATATTCAAAGAAAAGCAGCTGACTGAACTAACCAAAGCCAAGAACAAAAAAAAGAAATATACATCCAATATCAGAATGTGTGGACTTCAACTCCCAGAGTTCCACAGCCCAGCCATTGGTTGGGGAAATCTAGGAGCTGAAGTTCATGTGTAAAATTGCTGAGGTTGAGAAACACTGATATAACTAGATTTGCAACCTAGGGAGTGTTTCGTAAGTGGAACTGAATAAAAAGCAGCTGCCTTCAATTCTTCTTACTAGCCAAATTTTTCTTTCCCCTCCAATAATCACTCAACTCAGTGGTCTGAGCCAGCCTGGTTGGTGTTTGCAGCTCTGATTATTCTTCAGTATTTTTTTTCTCCTGAAAATAAAAAGGTGGAGGGTTTTTTTTCCCTATTTGAGGCAAAAAATAGTTTCTTGCTAATTTTTGCCAAACCGAGAAATGCTAATTTTTCCACTGTGCTTAATTAGCCATGTCTTCTTAAGGTAACCAATATATCTGAAGCAGTGTATATTCAACTGAACCCCCTTCAGTTAGCTGGCTTGCTGTGATTATTGTAATTCACAAAGAAGGTCATTAGGACAATGGGGAACACATTAGGAACAATGCCATTTATAGATTCACTGCTTTCATTTTCAGAACTAACAAAGCCAGGTTGTGCTATCTGGATACGTCTTTGAAGATGACAACATGACATTGGCCTCTGGTGTAATCCATCATGTGAATGACATGAAATATGCAGTTTGCGGAATAATGTCATGACACATGTGATGTCACTTCCCCTTCCCATAGGTATCCACGGACAAGCTTGTTAGCCAAAGCTCAGTTCTAATTCCTTTCCTTTCCTTTTGTTGGAAGAAGTATCCATCTGGTTCAGTTCCAAGCTGGGAGAAAGGCGCCGGAAATAAAATGGAGGCTGAAGGCTGATTGGAAAGAAAGTCCATTTATTGATGAAGCAGAACCACCAAGCACGTGTGATTCTAGGCAGCTGGTAAAGTGGAGTTGAGAGTGGGTGGCTTTTATACCTTCTTTTGTTCTTTGTATTTGAGCTTCCTGTTCCTGTGCAAGAGCATGTCCTTTAATATTCTATTGGCTGTTCTTAGATCCCTGTGGGGTCATGTAGGGGTTATGTAGGGCTTATAGCTGGCTCTATAGGCAAAAGAGGAAATGCAAATCTAGGTGCTTGTCTGAGCTAATTTGGTTGAAGTTTTGACTGCTCTGGGGGTGGTGCATTGACTGAAATACCTTTATGAGGTGGTGCGATGTAGTGCACTCTGTGTCTTCTCCTAATTGGTAGTGGGTGAATCCTACTATGTCCTGAAGGGTCATGTCCTGTTCTTAATCCCATCACCCTGAAGCTGAAGGTCTTTTGTTTTGTAATAGGCTGGCCCAGTCTTTCTTAATGAGCACAAAAAATCTGCTGAGGGTGGAAGAGTGAATCTGCTTCCTGCCTCTCTAAAAACATGTTTCTCCATTTCTCATTTAGGGAAATATAATATTCTGCCTTTTTAAATTTTCCTCAAAATATTTCATTCTTCTAGGAAGGGGTTAGGTACTGATTTTCTACCCTTCCCTTCCCGCATCCTTCCCTCCCCTTCTCCTTCCACATAGCCCCTATAAAGCAAAGAAATGGGAAGCTACACAGAGAATGCAACCAAGATAAAAACGTGGAACTTGGAACTATTTCAAAGCCTAAAAGCGGTAGGTAGCGATATCTTGGAACAGTAACAAGGGAAATGTGGCCTAAATCACCTGCTTTAGCAAGATAAGCCATTGGACCTCTGTAAGCTAAATGTGCACCATTGGAATGTGTTTGAAAATGGGGTGACACAAAGACTGAAAATCACAAGGAGGAGGCGGCAATGTTTAATCTTCTGTAAGATAGCCATTCAAGATGGACGGATAGAGACACCTGCAGCCTGATAAAAAAAAAGTCAATACTGTAGATGGAAGATAGTCAGTAAACAATAGATACGGCCAAATCAGAGATCCTGGAGGTGGAAGCCACTGCTTTTCATTGTCAGCCCTTTCTGAGATCTCTGCTGAATAAGTCAAGATTGGTGTTCTACTAGGTACTATCCTTAATGGGTGCAGTCTACGAGCTCCATTTACCCCACACAATGGATTGATATGTGCGGGGGGGGGGGTTGCTTTTCTTGAATGTATTCCATACACCACTGCAATGCTAAAATGCAAAATGCCTCTTCTTTTCTTAAAATAAGAGGAAAGGAAAAGCAAGTCTGGATATCTGCATTGTTTCGAATCAGCAGGATTGCAGGTGTCCAGTAGACTGGGGGGTATTGTTTATTATATTTTGGGAAAACCAAACTAAGGATTTCCAGAAACTATGTGAGTATATTCTATCTGGCCAAGAATTTGAAATTTGCCCCCCAAACATCTATGGGTTTGCTTACTCAGGTACTGAAATTTGTGTTCAATGACTCATGTTTGAATTGGTCCTATTCAGGAAGTAGCTGTGATCACAGATTCCTCAAGAGAATCCAAGGAAACCTCTTTTCTGACATTTAAGCAACAAGCATTAGAATGGTGCAAGGGAGACCAGTAAGTCATATGGAGATGAGACATGCTTCTTATGGCTTCAGCAATTATGTTAATTATTTTTCTCTTAACACAGTGATTCAACTTGGCACAATCTTACTACCCAGCACCTGCTGAAAAACTGCACCTCACATAAGGGGCTATTGAAAACTACACCTAAGTCCATTATCCCAGTTGTTCTCCAGACTGCATAATGAAATCCATACAGTGAAATCAAATCTAGTGATATTAAATAGTCCTGGGTGATTTTTATTGTGATGTTCACTTAAAAGAGCTAAGACAAGCATTCTTAGGTCATGATAGTGGATAATCAAATAATTAGCTCCTATCAACTTGGATCAATCCATGGAATGTTCCAGAAATAAGGCTACATGTTTGAGTCATTCTAGTCCTCATTTTTAAGAGTGGTTACTGAGCACAGAAATGCTGAACATTGACACTGTAATCTAGTTACTTTTACAATGGAAAAAAGAGAAAATATTTAGGCCATCCATCCAAGTGTTCATTCCCAAGTGTTCGTTCACTGATTTTTCTTAAACTTTTTCATTTAAATAAAATGACACAGAGTATACACCTACATG
Organism: Pseudonaja textilis; assembly: GCF_049901715.1. Classification (NCBI taxonomy): domain Eukaryota; kingdom Metazoa; phylum Chordata; class Lepidosauria; order Squamata; family Elapidae; genus Pseudonaja; species Pseudonaja textilis. The sequence continues at coordinate 143,057,652 of NC_141992.1, read as the reverse complement.
AGTAAGGATTTTCTTTTTTTAAATATCAGTTACAGCATTGAATTAAAGGATATTTAAAGAAAATGCTTTGAAGGGAAACATTAAACTTTGAACAAAATCCACATTACGTTGCACTGCAATAATTAAAATTGGAAGCGAAAATCAGAAAAAAATTTTTTTAACTAACATTAAATGGAAGGAAAATACCCATGCCATACCCAACTAGAAAATTAATATGAATATTTTATAAATTTTCATAGGATCAGTCTATCTATCTATCTATCTATCTATCTATCTATCTATCTATCTATCTATCTATCTATGAATATATTGCAATTTTTTCCATTGTATACTATATGCTCAAATCATTCGGTGAACAGGGCAGCATGGACACTAATGTTGATAATTCATATCATTTATCTGAAAGATCAGAAGACCATGTGGCCAGCTGCGTAAATTCATATTTTGGCACTCTTTAAAAAGTGGATTATTATTGACCCAATAGACCATAATAACAGCTCCAAAGAAGCCATTACTGTATATTGTGTAAATCCTTCAAGGCCACGTGTTTATTGACCCTTTAGAGCAATCGTGGTCTCTTTTGTCAGTTGAGTTGCCATAAATGCATAAGAGGCCTGTGCACCCAAATCCACATGAAACTGTAATTATGTTATTACTGCAAGCTCTAATTGCTCAGTTGCCATCCTAACCACTATTTAAAAAGCAACATTTTTAACACTTTTTTTTTCTATTTTAAAAATACCCATTTTGGAATCTGCTTAGAAAAGGGTGGTAGGAATTGATGAGGCCCTTTTGAAATAAATGTTTATCAGGGATCATGTAAGGCAGGGGCGTCAAACTTGCATCATCACAGCAACATCATGTGACGTATCGGGACTTTTTTCCCCTTCACTAAACCAGGCGGGGGCAGGGCCAGCACGTGACACATCTGGCCCACGGGCCGTGAGTTTCACACCCCTGATGTAAGGGAATATACATGAAGCACCATATATAATGAAGTAGCATGAGTGGTCAAACTATTAAAAATATCAATTTCCCCTTTTTGTTCCAAAAATGAAGCATTTCAGATTTCCACATTCAAAGCCAGAATGAATATGAACAGTAGAATTAGAACTTTTCAGAAGAATCCAAAGTCAGGCTCCATTAAGTTCCATTCAGGCATTCTTAAAAAAAAAATCATGCTGGAGAGGAAAAAAAAAAGATGGCTGGTTAAACACAGATTCAGTTCCAGGTATATATTTAACCATGTTATTCCTTATAAAGTTTGCAGACAAACTTTTGCCTTTGCAGTTTTATGAACAGGAGCTCTATACAGAGCACAGGTAAACTTTTTGAAGCCATGAAAATATCCTGGATTTTGTAGAATGTGGTAGGCATGATCACAAAATGGCTGCCATGGAGTTTGCAAGTCAGTTTGCAAGAACACTAATTTCCCAGAAGACAAAGTAACTAGGGTTGCTCTCTGAGAATCCTTCCAGTCTTCAGCTTAGAATGTTCACTTTTTTGTTACTTAACTTTCTTCATATCTTTCTGGGTAGGTGGGCAAATTTCCAACTGCCCACTATTTACACTGCTCAATGCAAGAGTCAGGGTTCATGCACTTTAACAGTTAATGCTAAAAACTGGGATTTTTCAACAAGCCAGATTTGCATGTATTATTATCTTTAGAGCATAAGACACTTAAAAGAAAACAGATACATCAGAAACCCAACTGAATGTCCAGGGGAAAAAAATACTCGTGCACTTTACCATCAATAGAAAGCACAAAGTACAGACATTGCAATACATTTGTTCAGAGCAAAGCATTCACATATATGTATAGTGTTTAGATTTTCTGAATTGCATTTTTTTAATGCAGTAAGTGGGAATATCCCTCTGGATTTGGAGGGTTGTGAGAATAGGGTTAAGAGCAGCCTTTATTTGTATGAACCCTCTCCTTCCAAGGGGAAAAAAAGACTGGGCCAAGGGGCAGGCTGTCTAAGGAGAAAATTAAACAGAGAGTGAAAGTGAAATCCATTGATTTAAAGCAATCCAAACCAAGACTTTTCCCAATGGTCAGCAAGGCCATGGCTGTTTATTCAAAGTATAAAAATTGTCCAGATAAATCTTATTTCAGTACTGACAGCAACATAGCAACCTCCTCAATCACAGAAGGGAAGAGTAGAGTAGGGTAGAAGCTTTTGTAAAACATGCAGCCATCTTCAATACTATCTCACTTTCCCTTATGGTAGGATCTCAAAGTGTTTCAGATACAATATACAACCCAGAACTTGGTCTGTCTGGAGTTATACGCTGTAACAAACTTTTATAATGGAGCTAGTTTGCTCGAAGTCTTTGAACGATTCCAGGCACAACTGTCAGCTTTGTTGAGTGCTGCCAATTCTGTTTTTAAATATTACTGAGAAAATTAATGAAAGCAGTGCATAACCTAATATTGTTCCTGGAACGAGTCCTTTGTTGGCAACAAGCTTGGAGATGGCTGCGCATGTTGTAACCAAGGAACATGAAATGCTAAACACGGAATTCCCTGAAACAGCATAAAAAGAATAGACTTTCAGTCCAATGCATAAAGTATTATCCCAAGATGGACAGAACACTGGGGGGAAAAATAAGCAGCAAGGTTAGAGAAAAATGAAATACACAAGTATGGGTAATAGTAATTACTTTCTTGGTAATATCCATTCACACAGAAGTTGCTAAGTGTGACATGTGCACTTATCTCTGCTCAGGCCATGAGAAACAATGTTAAATCTCTTAAGGAATTCCAGTTCCTTTTTTGCAATGAAGTTAGGTTTTGTAATTTCTTTGTTCAAAAAATGGCTGCCTGAAGTTTGAGAAGTTCAAGGGCTCATGTCTTGGATTTGAGATATCACCATTTCTGCTGAAAGAAATCTGTATATATATCTCTTGTATCTTTTTTCCAGAAACAGATTACTATTGCTATTATATCTCTCCCTTCTCCTTTTCCTCCATTTACATGTGTGGTATACACGTATGTGTATCTATGTATGTATTTAAGTATACGTGTGTACTGTATGTATGTGTACATGTGTGCATACACACACACACACAGAGAGAGAGAGAGAGAGAGATACAGCATCTATATATGAAAGGCAGTGATTATACAGTAGTTCCATATTTTAAAATTTTTTATTTTACAATCGACAAACTTAGTAGCCAGGATCAAATTTTAAAAAAACTTATAATGCATTAACTTTGGAATCTCACATACCACTCTCGTTTCTGTGTGAATCAAGTATGGACAATTAACTGTGTAGTTTCTGCACTCCAGTTGGAACTGGGGTTGTCATGTGATAAGAAAGTAGCACCAGAAGAAGAAAAAAATAAGTCTGGTGAAATAAACTGAGGAAATTTCCAGATAAGGCCATCTGTATCAGGACAGAAATAATCACACTCACTTCTATCCATGTTGTGTAGCAAACTTCTTTGCCAAAAAACAAAAACCTGAAGTAGAGTCCTTGGTCCTAGTTAACTCTTTGTCCAAAATCCATTCCTTCAAGAGCATTTGGTCTGGAATCCAGAAAGAGAAAACTGAGCCTCAGGAGGAGTAAAGAACTTGGATGAGAAGAAATTATGTTGCCATGAAATAAATAGACAGAAGTTTGGTTAGAGGAACGCTCAGGCCTTTTGACCTAGCATTTAGTATATGGCTTTTTCACAAACGATTGCCTCAAATTAAAGGTATCTTTCCTGCACTCACAGCAAAAAGGAGAAAAAGACAAAAATTCAACAACCCAAATACATGAATGAACTTGCAACCAAAGCGTGTGATTCTTCCTTTGAAGAATATATAATAGGACGTATTTTTTTGCCTCAACTTGAGACCATCGTTTTGATGAAATCGTAATTTGCTACTGTATTCCCCCCCCAGCCCCGAGAAATGAAACATGGTGACGTCTGCACTGTACTATTGCCAGTTATGATCATTGTTAGATGAGGGCAGAGAAGCAGAACAGAGTTCAGTGCCTTGGCACACTATATGCCTGTCACAATTTATTCCAGGTCAGAAATACAGATCACACCTTCTAAGTGTGTTACAAATGCTTGCCTTGACTCTGGCAATTGTTGCAGAAAAAGAACTGCTACAGCCCAGCCTCGTGTCAAAGGTATGGAACATGGCTTTGCATGTACCACTCCCCAATTTCTGCATCTCAGATCACAGCACTTATTACTTCGAGCTTGACCTTTATCTCTAAAATTGACTCCCAAATGATATGAAGTCTGTGCACATAGAATTGCATTTGTGCATATTTAATCCTTTTTTCCCCCTCAACTTCCCACTCAGATCAGATTGCCCATAGTCAAAATTTATCCTGGCTGGCAATGATTTTTTTTTTAATGGGCAGCTTCATGGTACCCTATAAAGTGCTGGAGCTGCACTATCAAAAGATAATAATATTGTCATTTTAACCATGTTATATGTATTAACACAACATATATGTACACATGTATATTACACACACACACACTTAAAAATGCATACACACACACTAAGAACAGTGTTATCAAGTGATCCTTGACAGGTAGAGGTGCTCATTACACAAAAGATCAGTGAGAGAGAGATGAGAGAGAAGGGAGGGGGCCCTAGAGGTGGAGCTCTTGTCTTACTATCAGGAGGCTGTGTGTTTGATCCTGGGTAGAGGCAGATATTTCTCTCTCTGGGAATGACGAGAATATATCTGCTGAATATAGCTCCACATTGGCGACAGGAAGGGTATCCGGCTAGTAAATATTCAGTTCCATTCAGTTGCCCAGACTAGCCCCGCAAGGGATTATGGGGTTGTTAAAAGATGACAACAGATAGATAGATATGAGAAGGGGGAAGACAGAGACAGACAGACAGACAGACAGACAGACAGACAGAACAATGAGAAACTAACACAAATCATCATCATCACTGGCCGAAGTTTCACTCACTGCTAGAATGGCAAAGCCCATTAAAAATCAAGCAGATGTATGCAGTTGGTCTTGTGCCAGATTTTTTTTTCTCCCATTTGCATCTGGCATGGCTTTACACATGCGTGTACACGTGTGTGTATTTATGTATGTATTTAAGTATATGTATGCACTGTATGTATGTGTACATGTGTGTGTGTATACACACACAGAGAGAGACAGAGGCATACAGTATCTATATATGAAAGGCAGTGGTTATATGTTATATTTAAATTTACAATGGACAAACTTAGTAGCCAGGATCAAATTAAAAAAAAAACTTGTAGTGGATTAATTTTGGAATCTCACATACCACTCTTGTTTCTGAGAGAGAGGGGGGAAGGGAGGAGGAGGGGTGGGTGAAAGAGAGAGAGAGAGAGAGAATATATACTGAGAACAGATAAATTTCAGGAAACAAATACTGGAATATTGTAGGAACTGATTTCAGCAGGCAACTGGACACAGTGGAAGTCTAGCAGCCAATGTGGGTGGTGTATAATGCTCCTATCAACATCATCATGTACAGCAACAGAGCTAGACTCTTCAGAAACTCAACCCTCACTCCTGTAACAGTGGAAGTTACACAGACCTGACATGGCCTGATAAGTTTCTTTGCTGTAGATAAGATTGCCTGATGCAGAACATAAGAACAACTCTCTTTGGACTTTTTGTCATTCTATTCTGGGCCTTGTGAGAGATGAAGGTATCTTTTCCATGTGTATGTAACAATACTGTTTGACTTATGATTTGTTGATTTTTCCACCTAGATTTCCACATTCTCAGTTTCGGCCTTATGGGCACCACAGTTCACAGAGAACTGAGAACTCCGTGGCTCAATCCTCAATTATATATATATATTCCCTTCTATTCGATTCATTCCCACAGCTACAGATTTTAATTTGGAGCACTTTTTATTCTTTGCCCTCTGGTTTGTTTCCCCCCCCCTCATCTCTAGGATGACTACCTAAGCCTATTAAGGTTTTGCTGCAGGATATTAGTTTTATTTTCCTTCTACAATCAACCTTTTCTTATGACCATTGTGTTATAGAGCTCAGCCTGAAGCCCCAAGGTTGAATATAACCTCTTCAAATCCTTTCATACGATCCCTATACCTTCCTAAAAATTGCTGGCAAATTATAATTGTTGATGTAACTGAAGGGAAAAATTATAAAATACATGTGATTAATATGACTAATTTGATTACTATGACTTAATGATAATTCAATATATCCTTAGCTCTACCCATTTCTTTTCCTTGACCACATTCTGTTACATGTGCCCTTGCTCACTATGTGAAACTAAATTAAACTTTTGTCTCTCCAATAGGAAAAAAAGTTCTTCTTTGCCTCCTACAGTAAGGCCAACTCTATCTATGTCCAGTGTCTACAAATATCTTATTCCTAGCCTAGAATCACTGCATAGGTTGAGGTCAAAAGGTGATTTTTAGCTGGTAGTTTCTCAGCTCATGAGAGGTAAATCATGCATGGCTGGTTTTTGCAAAGTGATCTACTACTCCTGTTCATTGGGGATTAAGTTGAGTTGATTCAGCTCATTTTTCTCAAGACAGCAATCTGGTCAGCAGGAAGTCCCCGAAGTGAGAAATCAATTCATGCTTTGCTCATTCAACAACTATGCTCCTTGGAGTTATTTATGAAAGGTGGGGAGGAGGAACTATATCCATGGAAACTAAGAAAAGATTTTTCAATGGAACACTGAGCCCAATTATTAGTTATAGTTGGAAAGGAAAGGAAAGGAAAGGAGGGGAGGAAAGGAAAGGATAGGAAAGGAAAGGAAAGGAAAGGAAAGGAAAGGAAAGGAAAGGAAAGGAAAGGAAAGGAAAGGAAAGGAGAAATTATACTGAATTTTTCAATCTGTAAATAACACAATAGTTTCTTCTATTTTCAGACATATGGTGCAGTTATTCACCAAGAAACATAATGGGAAAATGCCTGAGGTATTATTTCTATATATCTCAAAAAAGTTTGCACTGTTATGTGAGACACCTAACATAGAGTATCTCTATTTAAAACCATTGTGGTATCCTCCAAAAGCAGATCAGATTTCAAAACTAAAATACACTTTTTGCCTTTTCAGGTCCCTAATGTGTTAAAGCAAAATGTGTTCATTTGAGTTCCTAACTGTGCTCAAAGAGTATTGTACATGAAATTTTGCACACCACATTTCCATCTCATTTGACAAGCAGAAACATATTCTACATGTGTTCCTGAAAACCAATACATATATTTGATGGTAAGAAAGAGGGCACTTTATCATGTAAATCGCTAAACAATCACGCAGCTACTAATATGGAACCTAGTATCTGGCATGCCATAATAAACAATTTTGGAAATAACAGAACCTATTATAAATGAATTCCTCTGAATTCGCTAGTTTTTATTCCCAGTATAAACACATAAGATTTAAATGGTTTTCATCAAGATATCAATCAAGTTTTAGGCTCATGTGGGTTTCTTATGGGATTCAGCCAGTTTTAAGATGATCTGCAGTTTTCATCAACTATAACAAATAAAACCCGCCTTAAAATAATATTTTTAATGAATTGCTTTACACATCCAGTTAAAAGGTGTTAAGTAACCCAAAGAAGCAGCATGGCTTCTGACAAATTATTTTGCTCCTGCCTATCATTCTTTCTTGACATCGTACGTGGGTATAGATAACTTCTCTGCCTTTGTGAGATGCCATAACTATTACCATAGAATAATGTGGTCATTTTGAATATTTCAAAGTGCTATAAAATTGGGTAGAAGAGTACTTTGGATTTGATTTCCAGGAGATGCTTTGGGGGCGTGTGTCCATGTACCAGTACATTATTAATGTAGCAATTATCTGCCACATCTGAAAGCAGCTGCACCTTTTCCTGGGTTCCTGTCTTTGCAATCCCAGGAAAATATACAAACGCTGTCTTAGCACAGTTATGTTGCATAAAGGGGGTCTCAGGAAATTAAAGCAGCCATAGAAAAATAAGATCATTGGGAGCATTAAAATGATTTGGCAGAGAAATTAAGCAAAGTGATCAATTATTAAACAGTGCATAGTCTTGGCTCTCTACAAATCCCCTAAACTGGCACATAACAATGGTCGGTCCAAATACACTGATACAATGACCCTTTCTACCTACTGTACTATCATATTTTTCTCATAAAATATAGTTGAATACCAACAGGCACAAAAATAAGGGTGGGTTGAGAGGGGCAGTGAAGAGTATAAAATGGCAGATGCAACCAGGGAATTGGAGATGTGCCCATTTTCAACACGTGCCACATGTATTGACACATTGCATACCAAAGAAGGTGAGACTCCACTTTGTTATTTGACATTATTGATCTTCCCCGCCCCAGGAAATGCTTCTGTTACAGGCCTAAAAATAAAAAATAGAAAATAGGAGGGAGGGATGGATGGAGTATTTCTGGTTTTGCCAAAGTTTTAATAAAGTTATAGGAACAAACGATTAAAGGATAGTTGAGTTTGGCTTGGAAAGATAAAAAAGAAAACTTAGCCATAAGTGAAGTGGTTGGCTGGAAACCCGGCACAATAGCTCTCCTTCTGGAAACTGGACAGAAAAGATTGCAATTCCTCACTGCAGATCGTTATGGTCTATACATCAACATTGATACAGGTAGTCCTCAATTCACAATCACAAATGATCCTGAAATCCCTGTTGTTAAGTGAATATTGCTCCGGTTTATGACTTTTCTTGCCACTGTTGTTAAGCAAATCACTGCAGCTGTTATGTTAGTAACATAGTTTCTAAGTGAACCTGACTTCCCCTTGTCAGAAGGTTGCAAAAGGGGACCCCGAGATACTGCAACCGTCATTAATACGAAGCGGTTGCCAAACATCCGAATTTTGATCGCATAACTTTGGGGATGCTGCAACGGTCGTTAAGTGTGAAAAACAGTCATAATCACTTTTTCTAGTACCATTATAACTTCGAATGAACAGTTATAAGTCAAGGAGTACCTGTACTTAAATTCAAATTCTCTATCTCAGGGTCTCCAACCTTGGCAACTTTAAGCCTGGCGGATTTCAACTCCCAGAATTCCCCAGCTAGGGAATTCTAGTTGATCTATCTAGTTACTTTCCGACAAATACCTTTTGGTTTCCTTATCCTTGGGTCATTTTAAGAGACAAATCTGAAATCTCCTCATGAAGATTTTAATTTTATTCGTAGACAGCTCTGCTCGTTACCTTTCAAATCCACTTTCGAAGGGACAAGACAGCCCTTTCCCATCAAAGGCCTTGAAAAGAGATTTTGGGGGTGGGTGGTGGGAGAGAAAGAGGGGAGAAGATCAAAGTTGGAAACAATGTTCCTGAAACACAATTCGTGCTTGGCATTATTTCATATGCCCTTCATTTTTTATTTGACTGTTTATACAAAAGACAGGCCCAAGTTCATTTGTATCAGTGCAGCCCAACAGTGATGCTCATGGAGCAGTTAACTCACATACAAAGCAGGCAAGCAAAAGAAAAAAAGTGACAGTCTATCTATCTTACTTGGCATGTTTATATGTTCTTTTTAACCAACAAAAAAAAGAAAGAAGAAAGAAGAAGAAGAAGAAGGGGGGGGAGAAAGAGGGGAATGGGAGGGAGAAGAGGATAAAAAACTGTTTACAAAGTAGAGTGTCAGTAACATTGTGTAAAGGAATACTTATCTGAAAAACTTTGATCTTTTTCTGAAGGCCCATTACTCTGAGCCTGAAAGGCTAATGGCTCTTTGGGTGGGAGGGAAAGAAAAAAGATGGAAGGGAGGGAAAACTCTGCACATTTGTTGTTGTTGTTGTTGTTGTTGTTTCTGTCTCCCAACTAAAAACAGATGAAGAAAGTTTATTGTGCTATCTACTGGACGTATTTAGAAAACTCAGCTCCTTTGCAATATCCAGCTTCTGGAAATTCCCCATGTTTCCCCCATTCCAGAAGTTTCTATAAGGGGATAAAATAACCAATTCCCCAAACCCCAAAAATTTTAACCTTAGACTGTCTACTATTGACCTCACCCCTTTCCTAAGAGGTCTGTAGGGGGCGTGCATAAGCGCACCAACGTGCCTACCGTCCCTGTCCTATTGTTTCTTTTTATTTTTCTTATATGTATCCATTTCATGTATTCATAACTATGTATACACTTATAATTATTATCTTGTAAACAATTGACAAATAAAATAAAATAAAATAAAATAAAATAAAATAAAATAAAATAAAATAAAATAAAATAAAATAAAATAAAATAAAATAAAATAAAATAAAATAAGGGGATAAAATAACAAAGGGATCGGGCCTGGTCTAATACAATTGCAGGTGGAAACGTATGTATGCCCTGAGGGCCGGGCCTGTTATAGCACTCCCTTTAAGTAATGGACAGAACGATGCAGCTGAAAGCTAAAGCAGGCACACCACTCTTGGATCTGGAGAATCCAAAGCTATTAATCTGCTTATCTTCTCGTTTTCATGTTTTTGGCTTGTTTGTTTTTGCAACAAAGTTCCTTCGGTTTCAAACAGCTTCTCCTATAGGACTGGGGGTGGGGTGGGGAGGAATCATAACTGGAAGCACTGTGGAATAGTACAGTATAAATCCAAATCCAACGAAAGTATTTTTTGACGTTTAAACCATGTTTCAAGCAGTGGTGGGATTCAAAAAGTTTTATTACTGGTTCTGTGGGCATAGTTTGGTGGGCGTGGTGTGGCTTGGTGGGCATGACTTGGTGGGCTTGGCAGGGGAAGGATACTGCAAAATCACATTCCCTCCCCACCCCACTAACCTGCTTTCCAGCTCCATCTTCCTGTGCAGGGCAACAAAAGAAGACCCATCCAATCATCTGGGACTCAGGAGGCAGAGAATAGATGCGGGCGGGGCCAGTCAGAAGTGGTATTCCAAACTACTCCACATTTCAGCTACCGGTTCTCCAGAGCTGATCAGAACTTGCTGAATACACCTCCGGTGTAAATTCTGACAAATTTTAAACAGGTTTATACAGACAGCCCTGGACTTACAACCACAACTGAGCCCAGAATTTATACTGCTCAATGAGAAATTTGCCCCATTTTGCAACTTTTCTTGCCACAGTTGTTAAGTGAATCCCCAAAGCTGTTAAATTAGTAACACGGTTATTAAGTGAATCTGGATTCCCCATTGAGTTTGCTTGTCAGAACGTCGCAAAAAATGATCACATGACCCCGGGACACTGCAGCCGTCATAAATAATGTATCAGGTGTCAAGCATCCGAATGTAAATCACGTGACCATGGGGAGGCTGCAATGGTCATAAGTGTGAAAAATGGTCATAAGTCATTTTTTCCAGTGCCGTTGTAAGTTGAAATGGTCCCTAAATAAATCAATGACTACCTAAAGATTATAGATTAAGGCTGAGAAAATGTTCGTCTTTATCTGGATTATCTATTTATCATGCTGTGATAATTATAGTTTCTTAAGTCAAAATTTGTTTGGACTGAGGCAGAAAAGGGAAACACTTCTGTTTCTTTCTGCAAAGCTGTACAACTGCAGAGTCCCCTTTCTTGATGCGTTTTATTTTCATACTGTTTTCCATTTATGTCTTAACTCCTAGGAGATTGTTCCATAAAAGGATAAGGCGTCCTAAAATATGGTCAGAAATTGAAATACCAGAGAGTAATATATTTATCTTTTTCTTCATAATTGGTGTCAGGACTAATTCATACCCTCCAAACTGGCAGTTTTGAAGGTCAAATGGTCACATGACCACATGACCACATACTGCTGTCCAGCATTTGATGAGCGAAAGCAAACCTTTCTCATCATATGCTGAACAGCAAGCAGGAACATGTGGTGGATTACTCGTTGGGTAGCTTTACTATAGGGCCAGCTGTTACATGTTGGGTTTGCCACATGCTTTGCCAGTTTTAGCTGGCAGTTCCCACTGGAAGCCTGTTTATTATTGGTTTTTACTGCTGTCTCTTCAATAGCATATCATTGTTTCTTTCCACACTGCAGTCTTTGATCTGCTCTTGGCTGATACTTGTCCTAGCCAGACGCCATCTTAGAATGGCGATTGAACACGGGTTGGAAGATATGAAATTTGTATCACTCCGGGTTCAATCGATAAAGTTCAGGGTTTGTTCTGGCTTCAAAGAAGTGAGTGGAGGATCTATGGTTCAAAGGTTCTGAGGTATTGCTTCTTTGATTGCTCATTCCATGGTACATAAATCAGTTGATGAAAACAACAGATATCTACAATCACCAAGGAAAACAGAATGTATAAGATCATTAAACTCTGATACACTGGTATAGGTTGAAGAAGGCTGATCAAAATAATTTTTTTAAAAAAATATATTTGATTTTTCATTTTTGAATGCATACATCAACCTCTATCATACAGCATTGTGAAGCAGAAATGAGGAATATTTTGGCTGAATAATTAGCTTCTATAATCTATTTTTCACTTTATGGTAATAACAATAAATAACAGATCCTGCATCCTGCATCCTGCATCTTAAGACCTGGCAAACATTCATGAACTCACTTGCCCTCCCCGTAGTGCTTAATTCATGTGTCCAAACTCATTAGGATATATCAATACTACAAGGCTTCACTATTATAGAAAAGAGTGAAATGCAGAATACAAAATACAGAATAATAGAATTGGAAGGGATCTTGGAGGTCTTCTAGTCTGACTCCCTGCTCAAACAGGAGAATCTATGCCATTCCATACAAATGGCAATCCAGTCCAGAGATGGTATTCAGCAGGTTCTGACCAGTTCTGGAGAACCGGTAGCAGAAATTTTGAGTAGTTCAGAGATACCACCTCTGACTGGAGATTTTACAGTATCCGTCCCCTGCCACACCCACCAAGCCACACCCACAGAACTGGTAGTAAAAAAAATTGAATCCCACCACTGATCCAGTTGTTTCTTAAAAACCTCCATGGATCAAGCATGCACAACTTCTAGAGGCAAGCCATTCCACAGTGCAAGATGGAAGTCAGGTAGAATATTGTTCCAGAACTGTCATGCCCCTGTCAGAATCTGATTCTGAGGGGGAGGCTGAGCAGCTGACAGAGAGTGGGAGTGTGGCTCCGGTGGCAATGGAAGAAACTGGGGAAGGGCACAGTCTAGCTGGGCAGAGCAGGGGGGAGGTAGAGCAAGGCAGAGGGAATTCAGAGGAAGATCCAGGCCCACCCCCTCTTCATCCTAGGCCATGCAGGGAGGAACGGAGAAGGAAGCAACGTGAGTTGTGTGGCTTATGTTGGAGGAAAGGGCCCTGATTCCTTTCATTAGCTGCAGCTGAGAACACAGGGTTTAAAAAGGGAGTTTGCACACAGCAACTGATTGGAAAAAAATTATGTATTATCTTGTTTTGTCAAGGCTTAGCTGGGTTCCTGGCATCTTTCCAACTGTGTGTGTTTTGTTGGCCTTTGAAGTCTGCAATTCCTTATCCTGCTCTGTCCAGTTAATTGCTGAAGCATGGTTTGTGTAGATTTTCATTTACAGTTTATATGTACTTTGTTTTTGGACTGAATTTCCTCCACTTAAAGACTGTTCTTGGGAGAGTTTTTTTCTCCAGCCGAAGGTAACTGGACATTGGGGGCAAAGTTGGAGGTATTAAAGGGACTTTTCTTACTTATGTGACTGTGTTGCCTTTGTGCCTTGGGTCATCACAAGAACTGTTTCTGAATCTTTGCTGAAAATAAGCAATGTGTGCTATAGCCTTTTAAAAGAAGAAAATGGCTTAATTGTTCAATGGCAGTTGACAATGGCAGAAGTAATCCACTTTTGTGAAACTATTGTCTAACCGTCTCTCGGAACTAGGATTGGAAATCCTAGTTCCAATCTGGGTTTCCATTCCCATCAGCTAAAATCAAATATTATTAATGGAAATAAACTGTAAGGATGTTCATTCCAAACACTGGATGACATCAGGACAAAATGGAACAACTTGCCCTGGCCACTGGCCAATTTGCCATGGCCATCTCGCCCTGTGGCAAGTTGCCCATGGCTGCAATGAGTTGGCTGCAATGAGTTACTTAGAACAGGACGATAGAGACAAGTTGGCCACAGCCAGTTGACCTAGACCCCATCAGGATATCTAAAGGTAAAGGTTCCCATCGCACACAAGTGCTAGTTGTTTCCGGCTCTAGGGGGCGGTGCGCATCTCTGTTACAAAGCCAAAGAGCCAGCGCTGTCCGAAGACATCTCGGTGGTCATGTGGCCAGCATGACTAAACACCAAAGGCACATGGAATGCTGTTACCTTACCACCAAAGTGGTCCCTATTTTTCTACTTGTATTTTTACATGCTATCGAACTGCTAGGTTGGCAGAAGTTGGGGCAAGTAACAGGAGCTCACTCCGTCACATGGCGCTAGGGAATCAAACCGCCGAACTGCTGACCTTTCTGATCGACAAGCTCAGTGTCTTAGCCACTGAGCCATCACATCCCTTCAGGATATCTGGCTGCCTCAAAGAAGGACTTTTTATATCAAAAGAACCATATTGTCCTTGTTAATCCAGGCAATTAAAATTTATCCAACAGGCTAATATAATCTTAGATCTCCTTGTACATTGCCAATGACTTTCCTTTATGCATGGAAATATCAGGTGCTTTAAAGCACTCAGAAAAGCTATCATCTGAGAAGGAGTTCAGAGGTTTAGTACAAGGAGCGCAACATTCTCAGCTTGTGGTGACCTGGTTTTGGAATGGCCTCCCTGCAACAGAAGCCTGCTTTCTTTCTTTCTTTCTTTCTTTTTTTTTTACTGTTTTACAAAACAAATCTGCAACTCTTTCCAGCTGTGGGAAATGTGACCACTGAGATACGGCCGCATTATTGCAACCTGCTATAATTTACACAACAGAGTAGGGGAAACCAGACAACGCATAATATATGAAACAAGGGCCCCAAAGGAAACAAAAAAGGAATGCGTTTAGAATTTCCCACTGATGTAAAATGCAACAACTAACTTGCTACCTGGTTCACATTACAAAATGCCATGATGCCCATATTAAAAGATCTGCACTGGTTGCCATTTATTTTCTGGGCACTATTTGAAAGGTTGGTGTTAACCTTTAAAGCCCTGTGAATTTAAATTCTTTTAAGGCCTCACTGTGTGAGGCTCTGGACATGCTAAGATTTACAGGAGAGGCTTTTCTGAAGGTTTCTCTCAAGCTACATTCAGAGGCTTATCTGTAGGCCATGCAAGAGAGATGATCTATTCACAAATTACTCCAGAAATAGGCTACATTCTCTAGGATGTTTGGAGTTAATCCTCATTTTCTGTAGCTTTAGAAAAATTGCCCAGATTCAGCTCTGTGATGTCCTTCTGGAAGAAGAGACATTGGCCATGGTCATTTGTGCTTTTGTCCTTTCTCGTTTGGATTACATGTATTTTAATTTGCTCAGTAGGCCTTGAAGACAATCTGGAAACCACATCAAAAGCAGAATATAGCTGCCCAAATCAAGACTTTTATTGCTATTTTGTAGGTTTTTTTTACACAGAACCTATAGTGGTTATTGACTTGTTTCTGGGTTCAACTCAAAGTTCTGATTATGACTTATCAAATCCTATATGGCATGTGTTTTAGTTATTTTTAAGACCACTGACTCTAGGAAAGACCTGTTTGATCAATACAGACAATAGAAAATGCATTGTGGAATTTGGGTTAAGGAAACCCCCTCCCTCCCAAAAAAAGCCTTACTCTCAATGTCAGACTACTACCTGTGGAATAGCTTTCTCCAAGAGATAAGATACTTCTTGTCATGTTTGAAAAATGAACATCTTGCTATTTCCTTTGAGAACCAAAGGAAGAATTGAACTCTGTAGAGTTTGTGCAGGGTAAGAAATGGATACTAGGGTCAGGATGTTTCATTACATGCTGCTGCTGTTCGTTATTATGTTGTCCTTTTGCATGCATTCTTTGATTTTTATTATAACAATAATAATACAATTTTGGCACCAGGAATTGGTTTCGTGGAAGATAATTTTTCCACAGTCGGGGGGGCAGGGGTGAGAAGAGGAGCATGCAACCTAGATCCCTCACATACACAGTTGATTTGCATAGGCCAGACAAGGAATAATGGATGGAAACTGAACAAGGAGAGATTTAACCTGGAAACAAGGAGAAACTTCCTGACAGTGAGAACAATCAACCAATGGAACAGCAGTTGCCCTCGGAAGTTGTGGGAGCGCCATCACTTGAGACTTTCAAGGAGAGATTGGACTGCCATTTGTCAGAAATGGTGTAGAGCCTCCCGCTTGGGCGGGGGGTTGGACTAGATGACCTACAAGGTCCCTTCCAACTCTGATTATCTGTTATCTGTTATTCCTATGAGTATCTAATGCCTGATTATCTGAGGTAGAGCTGAGGGAGTGCCGGGGAGTAGCAATAGCAATAGCACTTAGACTTACATACTGCTTTCAGTTTACAGAGTCAGCATATTGCCCCAATCTAGGTCCTCGTTTTATCCACCTTGGAAGGATAGAAGGCTGAGTCAACCTTCAGCCATTCAGAATTGAACTCCTAGAGTGAGCAGCGAGTTAGCCCTGCAGTACTGCATTCTAACCACTGCACCACCACGGCTCTATAGTAGCTGCAGTAGCTGCAAATCCAGATGCAGTTTCCCTCTCTTCGCTCACTTTCCTCCAGCTGCGTGACCTGATTCCTAACAGGCCACAGAGCAGTCTTTGGCCTGAGGGTGGGGACCCCTAATATAAGATGCTTAAAGTTGGTTAGACTTAAATAGCACAGAAGCAGGGGTGGGATTCAAAAAATTTTTAAAACCGGTTCTGTGGGCATGGCTAAGGTGGTGGCCGTGGCTTGGTGGTCATGTGACTGGGTGGACATGGTTTGGTGGTCATGTTATTGACTGGGTGTGGCCAACTCAATATCACTCACATCGAGGCATGCATCTCCTCGCCTGGCCTCTCATGACTGTGGGGATGCTGTAACAGTCGTAAGTGTGAAAAATGGTCATAAGTCACTTTTTTCAGTGCCATTGTAACTTTAAATGGTCACTCCACACAAGCAAAGTACCAGCAAAGGAGGGGAAAAAACTCCAGAGAAGTTCCAGAGACAGGAAGTCTAGTCCTGCCAAGAATGTAATAAGGGTTAACAGAGAGGCAGTTTCTGTAAGCAACACCAGAATGCTTCCTTCCTGCCTTCCTTACAGGATTAGGACAGTAATTTCTTCTAACAACCGGTTCTCCAAACTGCTTAGAATGTTAACAACCGGTTCTAGCGAATAGGTGCGAACTGATAGAAACCCACCCCTGCATAGAAGTCACTGTAATAAAGAAATAACTAAAGAGCAACCAAAATATTTCTCATCTGCCAGGTCTAGCAACTGTTACAATTTTAAAACCAATTCTAATCTTTGATTGTGCTTTTTTTTTTTTTTTAAGTACATTGTATTTTAGATTCTATAAGCCATTTTGACTTTCCAACATGAATAGAAAGTGTGGGAGATTTAAATGTTTTGTTAGAAAAAACACTGATTGATTTCAAACCTTTACAAGAGTGAGACACATGGTCCTCCAGATGTTGCTGAACTCCAAATTCAAGCAAGCTCAAATGGCTTGACTAAAAGTGACAGATTCAAAAAGTATTAAATCAACAACAATTAGAGGTTGCAGATTTTTCACCTCTGTTGTCTACCCATGCAGTTAGATAATTGTGTTCAAGGTGGTAATATTTTCCAAGGAGATTGCCAGGTTGGTCTGCTGGAAGAAAACCAGAAATCTTGTTGTATTTGAAGGGTCAAAAAAAATTACAATGGCATAAACTTAGATGTATCATAGTCATCATCATTAAATGCATAGACTTTTCCTGTAATGGTCTGCAGCCCTACTCTCTTACATTTTATTGACTGTTTTTCCATTTATGTTTTTTGGTGTTGTTTCAGGATATAACTTTGGTGAAATGTGATATGAGCTGCAGGAAAAATGTCTGAAATAATAATCCAGCAGAAATATAATGAGCAAACTTGCCTCAACTGAAGATAGTCTCGGGCAAGAATTTAGGAAGACAGCTTGGAAAGGTTGATGGGAAGGCAGATAAAATTTTAGAGTTCCATTCTGGAATCAGAAAAGCATCCTCCTTCCTGAAATGGTTTTGGGGTCCTTGGTCTTTTTTCCTCTGAGAATCACAGGAGCTGAATCACAACACATGTAAGCACAGGTAGGCAGTACATTATGCTGTCAAGGAAATCATGGTTCAACTACTATGAACCATGGTGTAAAAGATACTGGCAATGTTGATCAAGCGGCAGGATTTTCACATTATAAATAGTCAGAGAGAGAATCAGTCCATCATCTGTTAACCCCATTCCGTCCCTCAAAGTCACTTTAGCTGATGGGTAGCAGGCAGTGAAGAATATGCAAAGAAGCAGAATCGATGCGAGCATGTAGCTCACTGACTCTGCTTTCTGATATCTGTACAATGAATGGGATGCTTCCTGTGACATTTTGTGGAGCTGCATTGACTCTTGGTATCTTTCAGGGGTACCTATCTCCTCTATGACTTGGGGCCCTGGGTATCTTTGACAATAGAAGCTGCATGTGCATTGTGTGCAATCTGAGAGGGCCTGCTGAAGCATTCTCCTATCAAAGCATTCAGTGGAAGAGTGTATGTACACCAGGAGATTTCCTTTCACACCGCTTGACCATAAAGCAAAGAAGAATTTCTTCTGAAAGAGGTTTAAAAAGTGTATGTTCTGGAAGACCTCTGTGGAAGGAGGTGAACAATAAGTAGCTTCAGACCTGGCACCATCTAGTGTATCATTATGTAGGAGAAGGGGTAGTAGAACAGGGGGTAGAATTAAAAGAGGGATCAGCCTAGGAACCCTACGTAGCCACAAGCCAACTAAATCCAACCCTACTTGAATTATGTTGATTCTTATCCAATTCCAAGCCAGTGCTAACCATTAGTTGAGAAAGTTCTTCTGCATAGACTTTTTAACAATAAATCCATTTAGTTGGACTGTCGCGTGGGGACTTGGTCTTTCACACAGTTGATATTTTGTGCTTATTCTGTTCTGTTTTGCTATTTTGCTGCATAGCTGTAGTTTACAGCTTATAGAATACAGAATAACAGAATTGGAAGGAACCTTGGAAGTCTTCTAGTCCAACCCTCTGCCAAGCAGGAGACCTTATATCATTCTGGACAAACAGCTGTCCAATCTCTTCTTAAAAGCCTCCAGTGTTCGAGCACCCACCACTTCTGAAGGCAAGCCATCCCATTGAGTAATTGTTCGCACTGTCAGGAAATTTCCCCTTAATTGCAAGCTGGATCTCTCTTTGATAAGTTTCCATCCATTACTTCATGTCTTGCCCTCAGTGCTTCGGAGAATAGGTTGCCCCGTCTTCTTTGTGACAGCCTCTCAAATATTGCAACACTGCTATTATGTCACCCCTAGTCCTTTTCTTCGTTAGACTAGACATACCCAGTTCCTGCAACTGTTCATCATATGTTTCAGCCTCCAGCTCTCTATCATCTTTGTTGCTCTTCTCTGCCTTCTTTCCAGAGTCTCAACATCTTTTTTCCTATCATGGTGACCATGATGGATTCCAAGTGTGGGCTTCAAAAATTTTAGCAAAGGGTTCTCTACCTGGTTGTTGGATTGGCGTGGCCACGGTGGGCGGGGGTGACCCAGTCAGCCTCCTGCACCATGGGACGGGGGGGGGGTGTTTTTGCCCTCCCCAGGCTCCGGAGGCTTTCCTCAAGCCACCAAGAGGGCAAAAACGGGCTCCAGAGGCTCTTTGGAACCCGGAAACGGGCCCATTTCTGGCCTTCCTGGACTTCCAAGAGGCCCGTTTTTCACCCTCCCTGAGCCTCTGTGCACGCCCTGCACTTACTTGCATCCAAAATGGGCCATGTGGGGACTCCTGGGAGGGTCAGGGGCAGCCAGGAGTGGGATTTAGGGGTTCTTCGAACTGCACAGAATCTTAGCTAGGAGCTCTCCTGAACCCCTAGGTCTTACTAAGCAGCCCACCCCTAGGTCTTATTAAGATAGCATATAGCATTATTATTACTTCACATGATCTTGACTCTATTCCTCTGTTTATGCAACTTAGGACTGTACTGGCTTTTTTGGCAGCTGCAGCACAGTGCTGGCTCATACTTAAGTGGCTGTCTACTAGGATGCCTAAATTCCTCTAACCATTGCTATTGGTGAGCCAGGTACTGCCTATTGTATACCATTGCATTTGGTTTTTCTTACCTAAGTATACAATCTTACTTTTCTCACCATTGAATTGCATTTTGTTGGATAGGGTCCAGGGTTCGAGTTGGTCAAGATCTTTCTGGATCTTGTGCCTATCTTCTAAAACAGGCTTGTCCAACCTGCGGCCCACGGGCCGCATGCGGCCCAGGTCGCCTCGTAATGTGGCCCAGTGCCCACCCCAACCATCGTGCCACAGCCAGCAAGAAGGAGGAGGAGAGGCAGGTGCGAGGCGGGGCGAGGCGAGGCGAGCTTCAGGCCTGCTTCTGCCTTCCAGGCCTGCCTCATCCAGCCGGGCTATTTGCAGGAGGAGAGGTAGGCGTGTGGCAGGCGAGCTTTCTCCCCCGCCCCACTCTCCCCCACTGCAAAATTTGGCCGGAAAATAAACTGTGATAAAAAAACTGTGATAAAAAAACCGTGATAAAAAATAAATAATTTTTAATAAATAATTAATAATAAATAATAAAAACATCTCACTAACTTTATTTCCAAATAAATTTAATATGTTAACTATGTTTTCTATGGTTTTTTGGGATGATTGGGTATCGTTACTGTTATTTTATTTTATGTGCGGCCCAAACCAAATTTTCATCTTCTAATGTGGTCCAGGGAAGGTGAAAGGTTGGACACCCCTGTTCTAAAAGGTTGGCTTTTCCACCTGGCTTGGTGTCGTCTGCAAATTTGATAAGTTTCCCTTCTGCCCCTTCATCTAAAATTGTTTATGAAGACGTTGAAGAGTACCGGGCGTAAGATTAGGGTAGCCCGCTGCATACTTTCGTCCATATAGATGCAGTTCCATTAAGAACGACATTAAATGCATTAGTGTGTTACTGAGCCTTTGTACAGTACTTCTATTATGATTGAAGCAGCATATGTTCTATTAATGAACAGATAAATAAATGATGATGGTGAGAGTTGTTTCCAGATTAGTCATAGTTAAAACAGATCCACTAAAATCGAAGGAACATGCAGTAACTAATGACCCTTTTCTTTCAGAGGATCGAACACTTAAAAATAACTAAATCAGGTAAAATAGTAATACCATAGTAATAACAAAACAACATCTCTGTATCCCAGGTCCTTTGGGGAGGACTCAATAGGAGGATAACAATACCAAATACAGTCTAAACATCTGGCTGACTATGCAAGGAACCGTAATAATAATAATAGTAAACATCCCACTACCTTTAACACCTTCAAACAATGACGTCTTCCTATCCCATGTCCATGGGAAGGGGCTCAATAGCTGGAGCAAAATGTCAAATCCAGTCTAACCATCTGGCTGATCGTGCAACAGGCCATAATCAAATAATAATAATACAGCAACAACAACATGTAACAGGAAAGTAAACTCAAAGCCACCCTGTTAATAATGTGAGGAGAAACACGTTGTCAGTATACATCTAACACTCAAACAGTACTACTGACATCTTGTGGCAGAAGAGAGTGGCAGCTCTTCTATTCACCTTGATGAGAACACAAGCTGTCCATAAACATCAAGCCATGTCATTACTCATACATCAGCAAAGAGGCATCTGGGATTTTGATAGCTGCTGCCAGAATGTACTAATGCTGACTGCTGCAACTTCTCTTTCTCTCTCTCTCCCTACATCCCTCTGTTCTTGGCTGTGACACACACAATCACTCAGTTGCCAACTTTCCCTCTCTTTCAAAAAAAACCAAAAAACTTTTGAACTTGAAACTGTTCAGCCTGCTCCATCACCCTTCAGATGTTACAGTAGAGCTCTCCATTTACAGTAAGTAAGAATAGCCCTAGGTTTTTTTTAATCCATCCATTATTTCTCCCCATCTGACAATCTGATAACAAGTCCTAAGATGGTGTTTCTCACAATGCAGAGATGGAAGCAAAGTGCTTCTTTTGCCTGCCTCTCTGATCGCGTTAGAGCAATCCTGGTGCCCCTTAATTGCGGTTCTCCAGAGTACATAGACTGGAAGTTGATCTGCTTTTAGACTGAAAAGATATGAGAAAAGGGAAAAGGGCCAACGGTTTGGGACTTCAAGAGAAATTTTATATTGACAAATTTTGAAGTGGCCCTTTTGTGGAACCACAGTTGGGTATGTGGAATTAAGTTATATACAGACAGTTCCCTGAATGTTAGGAAAGTGTAGTAGCAAATGTTATGATTTCCCGCCCAGGGGTGGGATTCACCCAGTTTGGACCAGTTTGGTAATTAGTTGGCCCCACCTACCCACCCCTGCCCTAGTCTGCCCTTTATTTTCATTATTTTGCTGCCCAACTGATTCGTGTGGCACAGTGGATTGCTGTGCCTCAGCTGTTTCATTCATCGGGGCTGCAGCAGAATGTACGTTTGAGCACCTAAAACGCTGCGCCCACGCTCACCAAACCAGTTGTTACACCAGTTGAATCCCCATCTCTGTCCCCGCCCCCTCACTTCTTTAAATCTCATGTAATTGATGATTTGCATGAGACTAAAGTGGTATCTAGCAAATGATACCATTGTGTATAAAAATAGTGGCATAGCAGAGTTCTACAATGTATGTAGCCATTGAGGAAGATGTGTAGAAACCAAATATAGTTACAGGGTTATTATTCACGGGGGAAGGAAAACATCTAATTTCCATATTTCTGGGACATCCTTCGGAAAGGACTGGGTGCCAGTTGCTCTGCAACCACCAAAAGTCTCCCAGCTAAGTCAGCACAACTTACAGCCACCAAAAGAGTCAGAATTTTTTTTTAAAAAAGCAATCTCTGAGATTGACCAAAGTCATTATTTCCAGAAATAATAAGGTAAATTAGATTGGGAAGTCTTAACATAATCATCATTATTTAATACCAGGCGGAGTTAAGAAGCCATAACATTCAATTTCTTCCCCATCATTACTACTACTACTTCTACTACTACTTCTACTACTACTACTAATGGTTGGTTGCATTGTCAGTCCCATGTTTAGATTGGAATCTGGGATAGGCAGATGTTGTTTAATGGTGTTCAAGCTTTTGTTGCAGGATGTAAACTGTTCCAAATAAAACTCCCTTTTGCAATTGACTGATAGTAATTTTGTCAATGCCAATGAGGTGCCAGTGGTGCTCCAGTTGTTTTCAGATCGCATCCAAGATTGAGCTTATTATTATTGGTACTTTCTTTTGCCACAGTTGCTCTACTTCTATTTGCAGGACTTTTTATTTTGTGATTTTCTCCATTTCTTTCTCTTCTGCTCTCTCCATGTATTGCAATGTCCACTATCTAGAAGTTTTTGTCTTTATCTTCTTGTCTGCCTTGTCTTCTTAAATGTTAAGAAGTTGATGTTGTTATTTGGCAGGTGCTTGTCTTTTGAATTTGAATGTCCCAGAGCACTAGCTTCTTCATTTTCTATTTATTTGTCTGTTTTGTGGCCCCACCAATTCTTGCTTGGAGGAAAATGGTATTTCTTGTGGATATTCCAATGCACCATTGTTGCTACTTTGTCATGCTGTTGCTTAAAGTGCAATCTTCTTGCAGCAGCTAACCAGGTGGTCCGTGTTTCTTCAGCTTCTTTGCAGTGATGGCATTTGTTGTCTTCTGAATTTTGGCTTTGTATGCCTTTGTTCTTAAGGTTCAGTCTTACAAAGTGCAACTCAACCCCCTCTGTCTCTTTCTTCAACTTTCCTGCTCTTAGCCATTGAGAGGTCTTGTTGTTAATTGCTTTTCCTGCTTTTGTGTGTGTGTGTGTGTGTGTGTGTGTGTGTGTGTGTGTGTGTGTTTTAATGTGCTAAACATATAATACTTTGCCTTGCCACGTCTCTTTTCTATTCTTCTTGTAGGCCACTTTGGTCTCTCCAATATTCTGTACACCTTCATGATGTTCTATAAGCCAAACTACATGAACTAGAAATCTATGGCATATTTAAGAAACAAGATTTGAAATCCATCATAAGTTATTGTGATTTATGAATTCAGTGCATACTGTAGCCTTACAATACGAAGGGACAGACAGAATCAATGTCTGAAAATAATTAAAAATAGCCAGTGTAACTGGTTTAGGAACAAAAGGATGTTGCTAAATGGTCTTTAATGATGAGCAGCTTCCAGCTGCCTCAAATCTGTCACTTGACTAGGTTTTATTACTTAAGAAAGGATACTGTAGAGGCAAGTCAAGAATAAAGAACAAGGAAAAGAAACACAAATACACAGCTGTCTTTATTTTTTTAATATGGCTGTTTGAACTCTGATATTTATAAAGTTGGGCCTTTCAGACTAGCAGGCAATTAATGACCAAAATTGTTCCTATTTTGGAAATGAAATATTATTTTAGAGAAACAGTTTCCAGTTAATTAAGAGTCCAGTTAGATTTTAGCCTCGTAACTAGTAGAGTACATGAACAATCTTCATAAAGGAGTTGTAAGAGATGGAACACTAAGAATAGAATAGAATAGAATAGAATAGAATAGAATAGAATAGAATAGAATAGAATAGAATAGAATAGAATTCTTTATTGGCCGAGTGTGATTGGACACACAAGGAATTTGTCTTGGTGCAAATACTCTCAGTATATATAAAAGAAAAGATACATTGATCAAGAGTCAAGAATCATAAGGTACAACATTTAATGATAGTCATAGGGTACAATAAGCAATCAAATCATACTAGGAAACAGTCAATATAAATTGTAAGGATACAAGCAACAAAGTTACAGTCCTACAGTCACAAGTGGGAGGGGAAGAGCGATAAAGAGTGATGAGAATTAACATTACATTAATTAACTACTATTAACAGTAATAGTAGTGCAGACTTTGCAAATAGTTTGACAGTATTGAGGGAATTATTTGTTTATCAGAGTGATGGTTTTTGAGGAAAAATGTTCTTGTGTCTAGTTGTTCTGGTGTACAGTGCACTATAGTGCCGTTTTGAGGGAAGGGGTTGAAACAGTTTATGTCCGGGATGTGAGGGGTCTGCAATTATTTTCACAGCCCTCTTTTTGACTCGTGCAGTATACAGGTCCTCAGTTGAAGGCAGGTTGGTAGTAATTGTTTTTTCTGCAGTCCCAATTATCCTCTGAAGTCTGTGTCTGTCCTGTTGGGTTGCAGAACCAAACCAAACAGTTATAGAGGTGCAGATGATAGACTCAAAAATTTCTCTGTAGAACTGAATCAGCAGCTCCTTGGACAGTTTGAGCTTTCTGAGTTGGTGCAGAAAAAACATTCTTTGTTGTGCTTTTTTGATGAAGTTTTTGATGTTAGGTGTCCGTTTTAGGTCTTGTGATATAATAGAACCTAGAAATTTGAAGGTCTCTACTGTTGATAGTTGTCTAGTATTGTAAGTGGTGGTAGTATGGGAAGTTTTTGATGTTAGGTGTCCATTTTAGGTCTTGTGATATAATAGAACCTAGAAATTTGAAGGTCTCTACTGTTGATAGTTGTCTAGTATTGTAAGTGGTGGTAGTATGGGAATTGCCATTCAAATCAAGGTTGCAATATCTTTTCCCTGTACAGCCTTCAACTTACAACAGTTCATTTAGTGACCATTCAAAGTTACAGTGGTGTTGAAAAAAGTGACTTATGACCATTTTTCACACTTACGACCATTGCAGCATCCCCATGATCACATGATCAAAACTCAGACACTTGGCAGGTGGTTCATATTTATGGTGGTTGCAATTTCCTGGGGTCATGTGATCAACTTTTGCAACCTTCTGACAAGCAAAGTCAGAGAGGAAGCCAGATTCACTGAACAACCGTGTTACTAACTTAACAATTGCAATGATTCACTTAACAACTGTGGCAAGAAAGGTTGCAAAATGAGGGGAAACTCGCTTAGCAAATATATTTAATGGTGTGTTGAACATATGATCTGTCCATAAGAAGCAGGAAAATATGGTCTTCAGAAGCCATTTGGGGTACCAGGAATTAAATCTTTCATTGGTTCAAAAGCTAAAGTTTATGGGGCTCCCTTATATCACAGGGAGCAAGTTCGCTTCAATCCTTATCATTGATCATTTCTAAATTTCCTGGAAATGAAAGTATATCTATAATGCTGGTGGTGTGGAGGACAAGACAAGGAAAGGAGGAACAATAACAAAGTAAGTAGACTCAATCACAGCAATGAAAGGGGCACCACTGGAAGATCTGAAGGGCCAAATGGAGAGCAAACTATCCTGAAGAAGGTCTATCTATGTGGTTGCTAAGAGTTAACATTTATTTCATGGTACATAATTAAACAAAAGAGTAATGAAAAATTTAAATCTACTAGAAACATGTATTCATCAAGAAGAAATACTCCATGTTTTTTTTCTTTTCTTTTTCTTTTTTTTTCTAGTTTTGCATTTTGGTAGTCAGTTTAACTAGCCACCTCTTTGTAATATGCACTATGGCAAGCAGAGACATCTATTTTCAGGCTGTCAGAAAGGACAATTCAGATGTCAGTTCCAAGTGTATGTATTCTCCCAAATGATTCTAGAAGATTTAATTTGAAAGCTAGTAACAGCACAAGCAAACCTGCTGGAATGGAATCTACAGCTCCCCAAACTCCTTCTCTATGACTAATAGTAGGAATCTGTGCATATTTAATTGGGCTCACTTTTTAAAATTAAGAATTTATCACAACTTACATATGTACTCATATAAATATTAAACATGAGATTTTTTAAAAAAACGCAACCCAACAATCTGAATTTGGAAGATAGCACAGTGGCAGATTTCCCTCCTAATAAGAGAAGATTGAGTTAGATTAGATCTAGGAAATATGAAACCTATGGACACTAGTTTAGTTTAGTTTTTACTCTTCTAGTATAAATTAGCATATATTGCTGCCTAGTGTGTTTATAGGTTGGATACCATAAAAGTGAATACCAAGGAAGACCCCAAAACACTAGATCTATTTATCATTGCAGCATTGGAGAACTCCATTCTCAAGATAATCACATTTTGATGATTTCCCATAGAAACCAGTCATAAGGGATACTTTTGTTAGGCAAGTTTTATAACTCTTCAATCTCTCTCCTAGAATTGCTTAGTGTAGGCAACAATAAGGAAAGGTTACATGTTAATGAGGATTACAATACCCACCAGACACTCAGCTACATACACCAGTGTCTGGTGGGTATTAGGCTATTCGATTCTTAGCTGGGACAAAAGTGGAGAATTATTATATTAGTAGCCTTACCTTTCCATAGTTATGTTGGAGGCACCTAATTTGGAGGGACATACATGCATTCAACAGAGATATCTGTATTACTTTCTTTTGTAAGGGAAGTTTCCATAAAAACTCAAACTCTGATTAGAAATTTAAGCTCACACGGATGGGAATACCTGTTCAGCTCTACAGCAAGGATGTCCAGTTGACTGCATAGACATCATCAGACTGACTTCCCATTTCTTAGTAGATGTGTTCCAATGCATAAGCGCACAAACGTGCCTACCGTCCCTGTCCTATTGTTTCTTTTTTATTTTTCTTATATGTATCCATTTCATGTATTCATAATTACGTTTATACTTATACCTATTATTTTGTAAGCGATTGACAAATCAAATATAAATAAATAAATAAATCCTTCTTGTGATGCCTGAATAAGACGGTTGTGCTAGATTAATCTGTTTGATCGGACTATCACTTCCTAAATAAGTGTGTTACTTGTTAGCGGTAGTCTTGCAAGAAATCTGTACTGGTTGCCCATCATTCTGTGGAGATGATTACTCTCTAGCCTTGACTGAAGTCCAAGCTCCAGACCCAAAGACCACAGCCTAATTTTTTAAAAACCAGTCGGATATCAGAATTGTACTGATCATGGTTGTTGTTGTACAAAAAAAATATATGTTTGGATCAGTATAAATGAAGCATTGCTGAGATATAGCTTTCAGTGATTAGTTCTTGTCTATTGTTCGGTTTTAAGCTTTGGAAAAAGCTTTATATAGTAAATATAAGGAGCCATCTTATTTTATTGCCCCACTCCATACAATTTATCCATTCATGATTCTCGAACAAGGAACATGTATAAAATTGATGTGAAACTCATCAACCCAATTCCATACTTCTTCCATAGCTCTCTACTGTTCGTTCTACTGTTCTCAGTATGCACATGTCTATCCAAAGAGAAGCAAATCTAATTAGGTAGACCATTTTTCCTCCCTTGCATTGCAGTAGCAGCTGTTGCTTTATTTTTTCAGTCTGGTGGATCCTTGATCATTGTATTCTGCTAGCTACTGGAATAATCCATAGTAGGCTGCTGGCTATTAAAATAATATCCATTTTGTTACTGTACCGCATGCAGCTCTTTTAAATGTTTCTATAAACATTCAGAAACATTTTTCAGACTGGACAGAGACAATATTATTTATTAGAGGAAGTGCTTCTTTAAACTTGTGGGCCTTTATTTACCGCTTTTCCCCCACCCAATCTCCCCTTAAATGTTAAAAAAAAAACCCTCAGTAGAAGTAGATTTCTGCTGCTGAAATATCCAAATAATCACAAGGAAGTGAGAAAAATGAGATACTGCCCTGAACTGAAACCAGCCCTTTACTGTACACTATACCTCACCTTCCTCTTTTGCTAAGATATAAACAAGACTTGATGGACAAGAAGCTTCATACTCATTATTGTTGTAGGTTTGAGAAGGAAACAAAAAACAGAGGTCATTTATTAAGAGGCTGATTTTCATGCAAAGCACAGGGTGGTTGCTGTCACTCAGAGATACTTAGTCTATGCCCTCCACCATCTAATAACTGGGCTTCAGGTCATCACCTTTGGTGGCACTTGGAGTTCTAGAACCTCTGATTATTGCAGTATTTACAGATCCCTGAGGACAAAAAGAAATGTAGGAATGCACTGTTTTTTTAAAATTTTGTTTGGCCTTTTGTCTGATAGGGACTTGGACTTCAAAATCAGGGTGCAATAAACTGTATTTGTTTCTCCTGGTAGACTTGCTTGCTTAATGGGCCACCTGGTTAACCCATTGGAGAAAGGCAGCCTCTGAAAACCGACTCTTAATGGAACTGGAGCAATAATAGTCCAAACAAGCAAGCAACAGTTTATGCGAACTTGAATCTCTCTCTCTCTCTCTCTCTCTCTCTCCCTCCCTCTCCCTCCGTCTCTCTCTGTCTCTTTATGTTTTCTTCTACTGCAGAGCAGTATTCAGGCCTGCACCAATTTTGATTTAAAGACCCAGCAAGGCATCCAGAGTGTAAAATTTATTAGAGATTTTTAGAACATAGTTTAAAAATTTTAAGCTATTTTTAAGTATCAGGACTAGAAGTGGTATTCCGCAGGTTCTGACCAGTTCTGGAGAACCAGTAGCAGAAATTTTGAGTAGTTTGGTTAACCAGCAAATACCACCTCTGACTGGAGATTTTACAGTATCCTTCCCCTGCCACGCCCACCAAGCCACTCCCACAGAACCGGTAGTTAAAAAAAATTGAATACCCCCCACTGATCAGCACTCCTACATTAGCTTCTTCAATATCTTGAAAGAACTATGTACTCAGTTGCATTGTTGAATCAATACAGTATTCTTTGTTTGAATATAGAATTTAATGCAACTTCCTTCCTTCCTTTCTTCCTTCCATACACAGCAATACTGATTGAGTGATTCTAAATACAGAACATTAAACTGACTGACTGGTACACTTTAGATTTTTGTATAGGATTATTTCCTATAGATTATACATTTTCCCAGGTGGTTAAGGTTATCTAATTGCAAGAAACCAAAATTATATTGCTAAGTTGCCAGGGTCAGAGCTACTATTAGGCAGTTCAAACAGAATATATTGGGGTGCATATTTAGCAATCCCTCAACTCATCCTTTTTTTTTCTATCTCAGATATATTTTTTTTATTTTTTTTATTTGTCAATTGCTTACAAGATAATAGGTATCAGTAAAAATATAGTTATGAATACATGGATACATATAAGAAAAAATAAAAAAAATATAAAAGAAACAATAGGACAGGTATGGTAGGCACGTTAGTGCACTTATGCACGTCCCCTACAGACCTCTTAGGAAAGGGGTGAGGTCAATAGTAGACAGTCTAAGGTTAAAGGTTTTGGGGTTTGGGGAAGAAACCACAGAGCCAGGTAGAGTATTCCAGACGTTGACCACTCTGTTGCTGAAGTCGTATTTCCTGCAATCAAGTTTGTTGCGATTAACCTTGAGTTTGTATCTATTGTTTGCTCTTGTGTTGTTATGGTTGAAGCTGAAGTATTCATTGACTGGTAGGACATTGCAATGTATGAATTTATACACTATACTTAGATCAGACTGAAGGTGGCGTAGTTCTAGGTTTTCTAGGTCTAGATTTTTGAGTCTGGTGGCATAAGGTATTCTGCAACGAGTAGAGGAGTGGAGAACTCTTCTTGTGAAATATTTCTGGACTTTCTCAACCGTGTTAATATCAGATGCATAATGTGGGTTCCAGACTGATGAGCTGTATTCGAGTATTGGTCTAGCAAATTGGTCTCACAACTCTTAACACCTTTTTGGCTATGTAGTTACAGTGGGCTCTAGCACTTAGATCATTAGAGATGAGTATTCCAAGATCCTTGACAGAGTTTGGATCATCAACAAGGTCTTGACTATTCAGCCTGTATTTTATTTTCTGATTTTTTTTGCCAATATATAAGACAGAGCATTTATTTGTTGAGATTTGAAGTTGCCATTTGTTTGACCATTCTGATACATAGTCAAGGTCTTTTTGAAGGGTAGCAGTATTGTCTGTGGTGTTGAATAGCTTTACATCATCAGCGAAGAGAACGCAGTTGCTCTTGCTATGATCACAGAGGTCACTTATGTAGAGTATGAAAAGAGTTGGTCCTAGAACACTGCCTTGGGGGACACCACTGTTGACAGGTACAGAATTTGATAGGACGCTCCCAATTTTGACCAGTTGTTGTCTGTTTGACAGGAATGCTACTATCCAGTTATGCAGGTGTCCAGAGATACCATAAGATTTTAGTTTTAGGAGTAGTTTGTCATGTACCACTGAATCAAATGCTTTACAGAAGTCTATGTAGATTGGATCTATTGCTTTGCCCTGATCGAGTTGTGTAGTCCATATGTTTTTGCAATGTAAGAGTTGCAGATTACAGGATAGTTTTTTCCTGAAACCAAATTGTTTATTAGAGAGTAGGTTGTTTGTTTCTAACCAAATTATTATTTGGTTAATAATTGATTCCATGACTTTACAGGTGACACAGCATAAAGAGATCGGTCTATAATTTTCAACTAGGCTGGGGTCTCCCTTTTTGAAGATAGGGATGACCGTGGCTTGTGACCATAGTTTTGACAAGGAGCTGGTCCTGAAAGATTTTTCAAAGATTACGCTTAGAGGTTCAGCTATGGCAGTGGGTAGCTTTTATAAGAAGTAGGCACATATTCCATCCGGTCTAATAGATAGAGATGGTTTTAGATTGAGTAGTGCTTTTTCAACATAGTCTTCTGTAAAATCAATATGTACGAGATCATTGTAGTTGTCTGTGGTTTGACTAGGAAATACTGGGCATGATCCATTGCTGTTTACAAATACTGAGCCAAAGAATGTGTTAAAGACGTTGACTTTAATAGTGTCATCATTGCAATCTTTACCATTAGGTCCTTTCAGGGGTGGGATGGACCTTGAGTCTTTGTTGTTCACAAAATTGTAGAAAGCGCGGGTGGAATTGGTGCGTAGAAGGTTTTCTTCTTGTTTAATGTGATAATTGGTGCATTCAGTTTTTATCTGGTGGCATAAATTTTTGTATCAGCTTTTGAAGTTGGCAACGTGACCAGATTTGTTTTTCTGCCAAAGTGATTTCTTTTTGGACTGAAGCTTCCTTACTGTTTTGGGTAATTTGTTTTTTCTGGTTTTGGGAGTTGTTAATGGTACATATAGTTTGATGACTCTTTTGACTTCCAGTAAAATATGTTGTAATGGTCTTCTACAGTATTGCATCCAGAGAACAGAAATTGCCAATCAAGGGATGAGAGATCATTGTTTATAAGATCATAGTTGACTTTTTTGAAGTTATAATTGGGATTCCGTCATTGTGATGATTTTTGTGTGGACGTATGTTGAGACAAAAGTCAATCATATTTTGGTCACTGTTGGAAAAGGGTTCTTTAATTTGTATTCCGTAAATTGAATTCAAACTATTGCAGAAGATGAGATTGAGGCAGTTGTTAAGTCTAGTGTTGTTGGTTACTAGTTGTTCTAGTCCTAGATTTGTTACTGCATTGTAGAAGGTTGCATGTGTGGGTTCGGTTGTACATTCATTAAGGGTCCAGTTAATATGAGGTAGATTGAATTCCCCAATTGCCAATGCAGGCTGGAAAAACTGGGATTCACATACCTGAAATTTGCCAAGTTTGAAAACACTGCTCTAAACTAACTTGCTGCTTCAGGTGTAATGGGAGATGGTAGCATTTATCCAAGTAAGTATTAAGTGCCAACTCAGTGATTTTCTATATATGAGATGAAAAGAAACATTGCCCTGTGCATTGCCTCATGCAATAAAATCCTTGAATTGGACATAAAAATCACACACAGCAGAAAGAAAACACTGAAGAAAGATCCAACTATTGTATTTTAAAGAAATTTAGAGGTTGGATTTTTTTATATTAAGAACAGAGGAAATAGGTTTTCTTTTCATATTTTTTTTTATCTCCCTGATTTCTTCATCACTCAGACAAAAGATCCCTCTAGCCCAGAAGTCTCAAAACTTGGCAACTTTAAGACTTGTGGACTTCAACTCCCAGAATTCTCTAGCCAGCAGGCTGGAGAGTTTTGGGAGTTGAAGTCCACAAGTCTTAAAGTTGCCAAGTTTGGGGATGCCTGCTGTAGTCCATCATCATTCTTTTTCTCTCTTTCCCTCTCTCCTTCTCCCCTTAAATAAGCCAGACTTTTCCCCCCCATGTCTGACTTTAGAGATGGATTTGCCTTGGAATAATTGAGTTGAGCTTGCATGAATATTGTAAGTCCTGTCCTGCCCATCTTTTCCAGACTCCTTCTGGCTTACAGTTAGTTCTCAACTTACAACCGTTCATTTAGTGACCGGTTAAAGTTACAATGGCACTGAAAAAAGAGACTTATGACCGTTTTCATACTTATGACAGCTGCAGCATCCTCATGATCATATGATCAAAATTCGGATGCTTGGCAACCGGGGCATATTTATGACGGTTGCACTGTCCCATGGTCACATGATCATCTTTTGCGACCTTCTAACCAGCAAAGTCAATGGGGAAGCCCAGTTAACTTAACAACTGCAGCAATTCACTTAGCACCTTGCGGCAAGAAAGGTTGCAAAACTCCCTTAACAGCTGTCTTGCTTAGCAACCAAAATTTTGGGCTCAATTGTGGTCATAAGTTGAGGACTACAAAAGTCTCTGCAAAAGTTCCAGTTCTGCCTCTGGTGCCATGTGCTTTCTCTTTTTACACTGAGCCACATAAGATCCCTTCCTAACAATTCCCGGCCATCACTTCTGCCTGGCCATATTTTCATTTCTGAATGAGGACTTTTAAAATAAACTAAAGAAATAAAAAGTTAAATAAATAAAAAGTTAAAATGTTCTACTCCTGTTCTGAAACTGTGAATGCAACTGGAAACAGAGGAGGGAAACTATGGCTTAATTACATTTTTGTTATTAA
This sequence comes from Pseudonaja textilis, assembly GCF_049901715.1. Classification (NCBI taxonomy): domain Eukaryota; kingdom Metazoa; phylum Chordata; class Lepidosauria; order Squamata; family Elapidae; genus Pseudonaja; species Pseudonaja textilis. The sequence continues at coordinate 143,023,926 of NC_141992.1, read as the reverse complement.
TAATGTTCCTTGGTTTGACATACAAAGACTTTTACACAGAGATGCAGAGTTATCCTTTTCTATTCATTTGTCTGATTTTCAACTCTTGGGAAAGGGGTATGCTTCTGCTTTTAACTATAAATTGGGATGCCATCATCCTTTATGTTTATAGTTCTTTTCTTTCTGAGAAACTTATACTACAAATATTTCTGTGCCTACTGCTAGGAAATTATACCATGGCTACTGTTAAGAATATAAGTCACCTAACAGCTATTTGGGTTGGAAATATATAAGCCAGGATAGACATTTTAATACTGTATCTTTAAGAAAATGCAAAACTGTAATTGGTTGTGGTTTCTCAAACGGCCATAAGACAGAGCAGAAACCTGGGTGTTCTTAGTCTTAGTCTCAAAAGAGTTGCAGAAGAGAGTGTGCCGCAGTGAGTCTCTGTTTCCTTCTGTTGGAGAATTTTGCCGTTCTTCCTTAATGACTGCTATTCCTGGATTTGATGTAAGTCTGATACTGAACTGTTTTTGCCACCGGATTTTGTTATTAGATTATCCCTGGATTGAAAACTGACTGATTTAACCTGTGAATGACTTTGGACTGCTTGTTTTGAACTTTGCTTAAACCTTTCTGAAAGTAAAAACCTACATTTACTGTACAGTGTATCTGTGTGCTGTGTGTGTATTATTCAACATTTCTCTCAAATACGCCTCCCTGTATGTGCTCATTCTCCTAATGGGGAATTACCTCAACAGCTACATTTAACTGACATTTAGTTTTGTCAAAGAGGGGAAGCAAGAGAACTAAAAATATTCCCATCACTCAACAGTGGCTTCTATCATTTGCATTACTACACTTGAAATGATATTTTCCAAAGATTATGTTTAGTGGGAGATCATAATGAGAAATTTAACAAAGGAACTCATTGTGTCCTGCATATCAACTTCTCCATAAGCCAACCTTATTTTGATGCAATTATCATTAACAGTTGTTTTGCTCTTCTGAAATCATGTTTTTCTCTCACACACAACTCTCTCCCCTTCCAAAAATTCATTTTGTCAGAGGTAGCAGATGGTCCATCCTAAACTACAGGAATGAAGATTAGGAGCCCAAAAGGCAGTTTAGTCAAAAGTGAAGTTGGAAAGTCAACAGAAGAACGAAGTGGAGTGGAAGAAGTGACACAGGAACCAATGTATCAGATTACACAAGAAATACAGGTGAAACTCAAAAAATTAGCATATCATGCAAAAGTTCATTTATTTCAGTAATGCAACTTAAAAGGTGAACCTAATATATGAGATAGACTTATTATATGCAAAGCAAGATAGTTCAAGCTGTGATGTGTCATAATTGAGATGATTATGGCTTACAGCTCATGAAAACCCCAAATCCACAATCTCAGAAAATTAGAATATTGTGAAAAGGTTCAATATTCTAGGCTCAAAGTGTCCCACTCTAATCAGTTAATTAAGCCATAATACCTGCAAAGGGTTCCTGAGCCTTTAAATGGTCTCTCAGTCTGGTTCAGTAGGAATCACAATCATGGGAAAGACTGCTGACCTGACAGTTGTTCAGAAAACCATCATTGACACCCTCCAGAAGGAGAGAAAGCCTCAAAAGGTAATTGCAAAAGAAGTTGGATGTTCCCAAAATGCTGTATCAAAGCACATTAATAGAAAGTTATGTGGAAGGGGAAAGTGTGGAAGAAAAAGGTGCACAAACAGCAGAGATGACTGCAGCATGGAGAGGATTGTCAGGAAAAGGCCATTCAAAAGTGTTGGGGGACTTTCACAAGGAGTGGACTGAGGCTGGAGTCAGTGCATCAAGAGCCACCACACACAGATGGATCCTGGACATGGGCTTCAAATGTCGTATTCCTCTTGTCAAGCCGCTCCTGAACAACAAACATTGTCAGAAGCGTCTTACCTGGGCTAAAGAAAAACAGAACTGGTCCAAAGTCCTCTTTTCTGATGAGAACAACTTTTGCATCTTATTTGGAAACCAAGGACCCAGAGTCTGGAGGAAGAATGGAGAGGCACACACTGCAAGATGCTTGAAGTCCAGTGTGAAGTTTCCACAGTCTGTGTTGATTTGGGGAGCCATGTCATCTGCTGGTGTTGGTCCACTGTGCTTCATTAAGTCCAGGGTCAATGCAGCTGTCTACCAGGAGATTTTGGAGCACTTCATGCTTCCTTCTGCAGACGAGCTTTATGGGGATGCTGACTTCATTTTCCAGCAGGACTTGGCACCTGCCCACACTGCCAAAAGCACAAAAACCTGGTTCAATGACCATGGGATTACTGTGCTTGATTGGCCAGCAAACTTGTCTGACCTGAACTCCATAGAGAATCTATGGGGCATTGCCAAGAGAAAGATGAGAGACATGAGACTGAACAATGCAGAAGAGCTAAAGGCTGCTATTGAAGCATCCTAGTCTTCCATAACACCTCAGCAGTGCCACAGGCTGATAGCTTCCATGCCACACCGCATTGAGGCAGTAATTGCTGCAAAGGGGGCCCAAACCAAGTACTGAGTACATATGCATGCTTATACTTTTCAGAGGTCCGATATTGTTCTATGTACAATCCTTGTTTTACTGATTGCATGTAATATTCTAATTTTCTGAGATTGTGGATTTGGGTTTTTCATGAGCTGTAAGCCATAATCATCTCAATTATGACATATCAAGACTTGAACTACCTTGCTTTGCATGTAATGAGTCTACCTCATATATTTATATACCTTTTAAGCTGCATTACTGAAATAAATGAACTTTTGCACGATATTCTAATTTTTCGAGTTTCACCTGTAGATGAGGCAGAAGCAGAGAGAGATGACAAAAGAAGAAATCACAAAACTCTGGTCCCTGGCCAAAATGAAATGGCTAGTACCGGCTCTCTCTTGTTCACTTGGTTTGTTTGCTGGCTGTATTAAAGTTAATAGCAGCTCAAAAAGTAGGTTTGTTTTGTTGGCAATACCTCAACAGCTACACAAAAATGGTCCATGTGTGCTTGCAGCTCCACCTCCTGGGCAGCTGCTTTTGTGACAGGAAAGCTAAGAACAAGCATCTACTTGGCCCATTTTTTTTTTGACTTTTGAAACCATTAAATAACACCCCGTAAACAGCTTCCAAAATCCAATTTTGGGGTAATTTATATTGAGTTGTTGATTTCCCTCTTTTTACTCATGTATAAATATTTTTGTAATAAAAGCAGATTTGCCTTCTAGAACAGTGTCTCCAGACTTAGGAACTTTAAGGCTTATAGACTTTAACTCTCAAAATTAACCAGCCAGCCATGAATCTTACTTGAATAAAAAGAGGGAAGTCAAAAGCTGTTTGGGGAATTCTGGGAATTGAAGTCCACAAGTCTTAAAGTTACCAAGTTTGGAGAGCCCTGCTCTAGAACAAGAATACAGCGCATGCAACCTTTCAGCTGTCACAGAATCAGAAATCCAAGAAGTGAACCATGCTGGAGGATGTAGTTTCAGCAACATTTAGAGCAGGGCTATCAAACTCCCGACCCGTGGGCCAGATCCGTCAAGCGCTGGCAACGCCCATCCTAGCTCCACAAATGGGAAAATTGTCACCAAACATCCCGTGACGCTGCCGTGACGACCTAAGTTTGACATCCTTAATCTAGAGGATCACACTTTGTGCCCCCAAGCTTTGAATACTTTCATGCAAAAATAGCCCATTACAACTCAATATTATGCTTATCTACTTCCAGACACTGAAAAGCTAATCTAATCTAATCTAAGTATGTAATTTAATTTACCTAGTAACCTAATTTAATTTGCATAGTAAATTAAAACAATCTGCTATAATAAAATTGCCTGGTTCATCTCCTTTCTATGTTTCTACCTATCAAAGTTGAGTCTTTAACAGCTGAATGTTCTATTTGCCAAAATCGAAAGCCAAGGTTATTTTCTTGTGTTTTTTTTTCTTCCACAAGTTTTGAGAGAGCCATTAAGCTGAGTCAAAACCTTCAAAACCTAATACTATTTCTGTGGATGAGTAGTTATTGTATACAGCAAACTTAACACACGCTATAAGACTGAAATATAGGCAGGGTTTAAGCATTACCCATTATTTACTTCTCTACTTTTTTTCTGAACCAAAAGTGTTTTTTTTTCCAAAAGGCAACTGTTGTTGTTGTTGTTTTTGTTGTTTTGCTGAAAGATGTATTCCTTCTCATCTAAGAAGCTTCTTGCATAAGAAGCAAAACATCTTCAAGGGGGAAAAATGTTCAGTTGCCTCTTGAAAAAGCACTTTTGGGACAACCATGACCTGGATGACTGAGAATCTCCATAGATACTTTTTTTTTTTTTTTAAGTATCCACTCTGTCTGGAAAAGAATTTTTGGAGCAAGCAGATAGCAATACCTAGCCAAACTGGCTGGTGTTGAAAAACTGAATACAGCAGGTCATGTTTAGATGGGACTCCACCAATAAAAAAAATAATCAAACAACGAAGACATTGAATTGGCCTTAAGTTACAGCAAGAGTTTGAAAACATATCCAAATGTAATCTTTACAACTATTCAAGTGAGTAGAGGTGGGGAAAGTGAAGTAAAACAAGATAGCACCTTGCCATAAGTCATCTCTTGGGTTCATGAGTTCAAACATGCACAGTTCAAACATGCCTCTTACTTTGTCTCTTAATCAGGTCCAGATTTGAGGAACTGTAGCTCTCTACCTGTTGCTGAACTATCATCTCCCAGCAACTTCACCCACGATATTGGAAATTTTGGTAGTCAGAAACATCTCGAAGGAGATGTGTTTTCGTACATTGAGGAAGGCTTTAGGCAATAACCATGAAAATGTGCCTGAATGCACAGAGATAGTCAACTACCAAGATTGACTCTGCTTTCCTCTCTAACCCGTTTCTTCCATCCACTTTTCTATTAATTGATAGATCCCTAATAAAAGTAGCCCTGAGCTGTGGTTTTGTTTTTCTTCCTCGTGGATCAACAAAGCTATGGGTGATTTCAATGTTCTAAACTTAATGTGTGCGCTGGGAAGGAAATCGGGTTAAAGATAACTGATCTGCAATTGTTGTTCATTATTATATGGGGCAGAGATGAACAAATAGACCATAGCACCACTTTTAATTGTTCTCCTTTCTGTCACATTTAATAGGGGGAAAAGATTTTCAGGAATAGGTTGTGAAAAGAGGAAGGAAGCAGCACATGTTTTTGAAACGTCAAGTTCAGCTCTTTGGAAGGTGTCTGACATATGGGAGAAGGCAACATTTTATGGATAGGGTGAAAGTTATTTATTCTTTGCCTTAGCAAAAACTTAAATTAGATCACGCTCTCTCTTTTTCCTTTCCTCCCTCTCTCCCTCCCCCTCCCCTTGTACGAACAGCCTCTATTCTGGCACAGTGAAACTAAGTTGATAGGTAGCATTTCCCTTTTTTTCCACATAAGAGAGAGAGAGAGAGAGAGAGAGAGACTGTTTTAAGGTCACCCAGCTGTCTTTTTGCCTAAAACAGAACTAGAACTCACAATTTGCTGGCAGAATATAATATTTCCCTAAATGAGAAATGGAGAAACATGGGGTTTTTTTAGAGGCAGGAAGAAGACTCACTTTTTATAGGCCTCACCACCATCACCAGCAGATATTTTGTGCCCATCAAGACAGACTGGGCCAGCCTATCTACAAAACAAAAGACCTTCAGTTTCAGGGTGATGGGATTATCCTTCAAGACAGAATAGGATTAACTCACTATCATTAAGACATGGAGCTCACTATATGACAGAATCTCCTAAGGGTATTTTCAGTCATTGCAATACCCTCAGAAACTTCAACCAAACTTAGCTCAGACAGACACCTAGGATTTGTACTTTGCCTATAGAGTCAGCTATGACCCCTACATAACCCCTACATCAGTGGTGGGATTCACATTTTTTTACTTCCAGTTCTGTGATCGTGGCAGGGAAAGGATACTGTAAAATCTCCAGTCAGAGGTGATATTTGCCAGTTCTCCGAACTACTCAAAATTTCCACTACCGGTTCTCCAAAACTGAATCTGCTGAATACCACCTCTGCCCTCCATGGCCCCATGGGAGTGACAACAGCCAATAGAATACATGTTTTTGCACAGGAACAGGAAGCTCAAGTGCAAAGCCCCAAAGAAGGTATAAAAGCCACCCATTGTTAACTCCATGTGGTCAATGATCCAGAATCACAAGTTCTGCTTCATCATTAAACCTCTTTCCAAGCAGCCTCCATGTTTCTAGTGTCTTTCTCCCAGCTTGGAACTGAACCAGGTGGATATTTCTTCCAACACTGGAAAACGACAGCTATTGTGATCAGTTTATTTAATGTATGTAACTCATGGAAGTAAAGGTCATTTTCCAGGCTTGTATTAGGGCTTGAGAAAGGATGCATGTGTTATAAAGATGTCCTGTGTTCATAGTTCTCCAAGTTCTGAAGTTCCTCTGGTTCATTTCTGATGCCTGAACAGCCCCATAATTGATGTTATCAGTGCAGAATTGTTCTCAGTATAAAAAGAGTTTTCCTAAATTGTAGAACAGGAGTAATTTGAAAGCAACCAAATTAAATTATTTTACCAGCGGCTATAAAGATTTTTCTGCCAGTTCTCTGCATATTTAAAGATAAAACAAAGCTAAAGTGTGATTTAGATAGAAGCAGCTAGATTACTAGCGTTCTAAGCAACCTAGTTGGGAAGGCAGCAGTTTTCATACGTGACCCTTAACGTTACATATTGCATTCAGGAGAATTTGTTTCTTTGGTTAAATTATTCTCTCTACTCTCCAACAAAGCATTGTTTGAAGACTAGCTCTATTATTTGGCAGAGGGAGATAACTGCCCAAGGCAAAATATTTTGGATTTCATGAGGAAATGCCAAATTGCTAGCTATTTGTTATTGTTATGTTTTGATTACAAAGAAGATGAAAATGTGCTTTTAGATTTTGTGTCAAGAGGTATCGGAAAGTGGTATCTTAAGGCAACTACACTCATAATCTTATAGTTGGCATATAAGAAAAGAATTAGTCACTGTATGCTTTACATCAAACAATGAACTTCTGAAAAGGGAAGAGGAGGAGGAGGAGGAGGAGGAGGAGGAGGAGAAAACATCTTCATAGCATTTGAATCCACAATTTCTTTCTTTCTCACTCAGGCTCTCAAAGAAATGCAAAACACCAAGGATACACTGATCAAGGCAAGGCAAATTCAAATGCATCCACCACTGAGATAGATCAATTCTTGAGGATGGTAGGAAGATACAAGGGAAAAGAAAGAGGTTGGGGAATGATTTAATAAAATAGAGCAAGCTAGTATTTCTCTGACAGGTTGGCTTCACATTTTATTCACTGATAGGCCTGGAGTACAACGCATGCCATAAATCTATTCAGTGTAAATGATGCATTTATCCATGCAGCTAAATGTATACATTGGATTGAGAAGTTTGACATGCTGAATTAGGTTTTGCTGTATAACACATTTTTAGGCCATTGATACATATATTATGTGCAAATTGAGAGCCGAGTTAAATAAGTTGTATTTTCTTTTCTATTAATGGCACTCTTCACCCTCAGCTCATTCCCAGGAGCACATTTTAGAAGAATGCTTGTCTGAGTAAAATTCTAGGCCAAATATCAGATTGAGATTAGCACAGGAAAAAGATGTCATCAGGAAAACAAAGTATTGCATTACAGTTCCTTTTCCTGCCTTTGGAGAATTTATGGCTACAACTCTTGAGTTCTCAACTATTACCCAGTGGCTGCACCCCCATGATTTATGATCCCCAAGTAAGGGTGCTATTCATTATCTCATTAAAAAAAACCCTGTTCATGGAAGGCAATTCGGCCCTTATTGGTTTTAGGAATGGTAGTCTTGGCAAATGCCCAGCTCCAAATAAGTTCGCATTACTTGTATACAGAAGTAAGTTTCTCTGGCTTCTCTAAACTGGGTACGCTTGTAATAAGATGGCAACTTCATAAAAGGCTGCAGCTTTCAAATCCATGCTTTTCTTTTCCTTCTTCCTAAAGAAAAAGCAGTTCCATGAAGGAAACGAAATTCAATCTGTATGGAACTAGCCACATCAGATGTTATCAGATATGGTAGTCATGTTCATCTTCCTTTCAAAGGGTTGTTTTAAGAAGGAACATTTAACAGAAAAAAAGTAAAATCTGATTGTTATCACATATTTGCCTCAGAAGAGAGAGGGGAGAGGGAGGGGGGACAGAGTGGGGAGGGCGGGCAGGCAGGCAGGCAGGCAGGCAAAAAAAAAAAAAAAGAATTAGAATCCTCTGGAAACAAACTCATGCAACTTTTTTGGGGGGATGATCCACTTTATTTCAAGTCTTTTTGTGATTTGTTCAATCATTTTTTCTCCCCCACTTTCTTGTGTAGTCATTTGTATCCCTCCGCTGATGCAGTGCTGATTGCAGTGTGGAGTTTTAAATCTTTGTACCCTGCCCAGAATATTATTAAATCAGATTTTAGCAGGACTTGCTTTGCACGGGCATGTCTTGGGCCTTTACTGCTACTCATTGCCAGGAGAGCTGGAGCACAAAACTGTGTCAACTTTAATCTCAATTTGTTCAACTAAAAATGCAAAATTAAAAGAAAAAGGAGAAATGTTGAATATTGCCAGTGTGCGTGATTGATAATATTGTGTCATTTGGGAACATTTAATATTATAAATGGAATACTGCACTACTCTACCCTAATTGTGACATATTTAACATTTTAAAGCTGCATGTAATCATTTTATGGTACAAAATGAGTATTATTAGAAGATTATACTGTAGTGCTTTGTCAAATCCTTGTATGTGAACAGAACATTCCTAGATAAAAAATAGTTACAAGCAAATAATCATTGTAAAAATGTACTTCTTTCAAGAGCAATTAAATCTACCCCTTTATCAGGCTATGTCACTGAATCATCCCCAAAGTTTCACGTTAATATCTACCATAAAGTAAAATATTTATTACAATGCTGAAAATCTTTCTCATTCAAAATGAAAAAAATGCTGCCAAAACTTCAGATCTTAGTAAAGGGGCCCAACAGTTATCAGAAGTCTTCCAGATAGAAAATAGTTAGGAGTAGAGTTGCTTTCCAAAGCAATTAGGAGATTTTGTTGATTATAAAACACAAAGGTACAGATGAAAAAGTAATTTTCTGATCAGTCCTCACATTTACAACTGTTGCAAGTTTGTAAAGCCAAGAAAAACTAAAGTAAGTTCGTAAGGACAGTCACGGTTTCACTTAATGACCACCTTGCTTACAACCAAGTTGCCAGTCCCTAATATGGACACTAAACAGTTCAGAAAACATGCCTGTCCATCCAACTGGAATCCAGAAGTGGGTAAAAATGTTAAAGTGGCAACCACAACCTTGTGACCCTATCCCCCTTTTACATGTGATATATGAAAAATTTTAACCATAATCAATTTTAAAGAACCGCAAAGCTGGTGTACTCCAAATGTGTTGTTCAATATCAGTGGCCTTCGAGAAACTGGCTGTCAACTCTGAGTTTGCATCTCTTTCTGGATATCAAGTGGACTTCCATATTTTGTAGCCAAGATTTGGTAATCTGTTCTTTATCAATCATGTTTGCATTGTGGTTTCTTTCTCTACTACAGGGGTGTCAAACTCAAGGCCTGGGGACCAGCTCTGGCCCGCAGGGTACTTAGATCTGTCCTGCAGGGCTGCCCTGGAAATAGCAAAGGACCGGCCCACGGTGCCTCTGTCGAACTCTGTTTTCGGTGTCAGAGCATTGCAGGAGGCCGTTGAAGTCGAAAATGGAGCTCCGGAGCCCTTTTTCGCTGGCAGAGCACCTGAGCTCCACAGGCGCCCCCAATACAAGTGTTGTTGAGCTGGCTACCTGGCCACGCTCCCACCCCCACCCCCCAAGGTCAAACACAACCCTGATGTGGCCCTCAATGAAACTGAGTTTGACAGCCCTGCTCTACCAAGCTCCTATTGGTTGCCATGCCATATTATGGGGTAGGTAAGGAAAGTTTTGTTTCCAGATTTTCATAAATGAATGGAGAAAATAGCTGCAATATTATAAATAAATATCCATTTCATTATATCCGCTTGGTGGTTGCGATGTGATTTTTCTCCTTCGATATGTGAAAGAAGTCATCGTCAATAAATGGATCTATTTAATTTACATATTGCCCTAAGCCTTTGGATAAATCCCAGATGTCTGCCATAAACTTTGCTGAGGCAAACCCTTCCAAGCCTCCTCTTTTTCACCTTTTTCTATAATCAGAAAGATGTCAGCTGTTGGCTACACAGCACTTTGTTTTTTTCAAATATCAATGGCAGCAGGAAGAAGGAAAGAAAAGTAACACCCCACTGACACAACTCCTGCTTCTGAAAAACAAGCAAAATATCCCTTCTCATTTAACTGCCTCCAAAGGGAGGTTTGTTTCAGTTCACCTCTAGTTTAGATGGATGCTTTCTAAATTGAATTTGGATCGGTCACGCTGTAGTAGCTAATGAGGTAGTTCACAACGTTGAAAGTACAGATTGCCATTTTGTGCAAATCCCTTCTTTAGTCTTCTGGGCCATAATGGAAACCAAATTATCACAGCTAACACGTTTTCTTGCACGTTTTCAAAAGACTACTTTGCTGCTAGGTTTGCTAATCAACATTTCAGTTCTGTGTGACAACTAAAAGGTTAAAATGCTTCTATCCTAGGGGTCTCAAACTCACATCATCACGGCAGCATGATGTGACGTATCAATATTTCCCTCCCTTCGTTAAACCGGGCATGGGCGTGGCCAGCATGTGACACATCCAGCCAACATCTGACAGCCCTGTTCTATACCATCTAGAAGGTTCCCCGCCTCAAACTGATTCAGAGTTTTGTTGTGCCAGCAGTTGTGGAAATTCAAGAACACAGATTCATCTAGAACAGGAAGAAACATCTGGAGGTTGATAGCCTAATTTTAAAGCACTTTGCAGTCAATTAATCCTGAGATGCAGGCAGTTATTTGTCCCTTCCTTGCATCCTTGAATGAAAAAAAAAAAAAAAGATATCAGAAAAGAGGATCTTAGAAAAAAAAAGTGTAATGCCCTCACTTACTTTTTGACCTCAGAGTGTTTCAGATGATCTGTTAGAGGTGTGCGCACATTTTTTTTTTAAATAAATAAAATCAGAAGTGTTTCTGATTCGACCTCTCTGCCGAAGGAAAAAATTATAATTTTGGCAATTTCCTCACAGCCACTTGCTGCAAGGGGTGAAGTACTATTTCTATATAATTTTCGAATCGTGCACACACTTAGGTATCTACCATTAATAATAGATAGTTCGTGCAGGATTGCAGCCTTTGATAGAAAAAAAAATGACCATCTGTTCTAGAATCTAAATGGGATCTCTTATTGCAGACATTTAAGATGCAAAAGAAAGATCAAGAACAGAAATAAGAGGACAGTGCCCCAATTCATGGCATTAACACATCCACACAGTCATTATTTTAAATTCAATTTATATCTTGATTATAAATTAATGTGAGCATTAAAGTGAAGGAATAGTATTCTACTGTAGAGAGAGCAAAAAGGTCCTGTTGCAAAAAAAAAAAAAATCAAATTGGGAGAAAAATAGTTCAAGGTCCAGTACAAGTCTTTTTTTTCCAAAGTGGTTCTTTGCTTGAGGGCATCATGCTGTCTTAGTGGCTGTTCCAGGCTGCTTAACCAGTAGGCCTGATGGATGAGGGGAGGCACCAGGACTTAGCATGGCACCATTAGGAAGAGCCACTCAGTTTGAGACTAGGCAGGGATGTCTTGATCCTGGCCAAGTCCCCTTGCACAGAAATCAGAACTGTAAGTATGCAAGAGTTCCTGAGGAGAACTTGGGCATTTGGATTCTGTGGGCAGCCTGGTCCAGCAACCACTAAATATTGGCCAAATCCAAAAGGAGCAAATTTTATTCACAATCTCATGGGGGGTGTGTGTGTTAATTTAGAACCCATTTTACTGAATGTCTTTTCTTTCCTTAAAAAAAACATAGTAGACTTGGTTTTTTGCTATTTTCCCTGATTCTTCATACTAGGTTTCTGTCCTTGTGTTTTGAAATTTATCCAGAGGTAGTAAATAAATACCTACCATTGAAATCAGGCAAGAAAAAGTAATGACAAAAATATACTATTTGCAGTAGCAGACTTAAGAACAAAAATTAACTGGATTTACTAGAAAATGTATGATCTATATTCACTGATTCAAACAAAACTTTGTACGAAGGTGAATCTAATTCATCAGTTTAGGATATCCCTTCATGCATTTTGGAAGTATAATTTATAGAATTTAATCTGGCTTTTGAAATAGGAAGTATACTTTATTTGGGCAACGCATTTGTGTTTTGGATTGGGATGATTTAATAAAAACTGAATAACATTACAGAAACCAGTCTTTTTGTATGGTAGAATGCTGCTTGAAAAAAAGATTTTGATTTTGGCTAGTCTAGTAAAGAGAAGGACCTGGGGAGACATGATAGCGGTCTTCCAATATTTGAGGGGCTGCCACAGAGAGGAGGGGGTCAAGCTATTTTCTAAAGTACCTGTAGGCCAGACAAGGAATAATGGATGGAAACTGAATAAGGAAAGATTCAACCTGGAAATAAGGAGAAACTTTCTAACAATGAGAACAATCAACCAATGGAACAGCTTGCCCTCGGAAGTTGTGGGAGCACCATCACTTGAGACTTTCAAGAAGAGATTGGACTGCCATTTGTCAGAAATGCTATAGGGTCTCCCGCTTGGGTGGGGGGTTGGACTAGATGACCTACAAGGTCCCTTCCAACTCTGATTATCTGTTATTTATTTTAATAAAAAATGAAGATTGACAATTTTAAAAAAATATCTTTGCTATTTGAATATATCTAAGGATGTTCTCTGACAGTTGAATCTTACACATTGTTCAAAATTCCCTACTCCTCAAATTGGAGTAATATCTGCCTACAGTTCTGCTGCATAAATATTTCTCCATATCCTTTCCAGATTCAATAAAATGTTAATATTTACTATTTTTATTAGAATACAAAAACTACTCTAGTGCGGTTACATAATGGTTTAAAAGCTTGGTTCAGCTTTCTCATTTCCTTTACAAAATCATTTTTACAGTTATATTTCCTCTGGGAAACAGATCCATCTTCCTTTTCATGTATGGTAAACGGATGTCACTATGAATAGAGGGCACCGGACAACAAAAGAAAATCTCTTATCGAGATTTGTGGCAACCTGATCATAAAACTTTGATGTTCTGCCTATTAAAATGGCATCTTGCTGAAATTATAATAGCGTACATATTTTATCCCCAACTTAAAAACAAACAAACAATGGAAATACACTCTGGGGTGGTTACAAAACTAAAAATTAAATCTGCAAAGGTTTTTTTTTTTTTCCTCCCAGTAACACAATTGCGATAGAAACATTCTCAGGAATATAGAAATGAGAACAAATGTAGCCGTTTTGAAAGATGACATTATTCCATTTCACATAGGGACAAGAAAGGAGGAAGATTCATATGACTGAGACGCCTGTTTCTGTACTGGAAAAGCGAAATGAAAGGAGAAACGGAGAGCAATGTCTGAGACACCATCTGCACTGCTCATTATGGAACCTTTATTGTCTAAGGTACATTAGACTGAAACACTGTAGAAAACCTGTTAAGGAAAAGAAACAGATTGAGAGGTAGCAGAGTCACTGTAACAGTCAGAAGATGGCTTACAAAAATGTGTCACGCTACAAAATTATCATGTTTCCTCTTTTTTTTTCCAAAAAAAAGAAAAAAGAAAAGGCTACTTTAAACCCAAATAGCTAAATAAATAAGAAGCACAAATCATACTAAACACTAGGATTTAACTGAATTAACAAATTGATACAATATGGATGAGAAACGAGGAAATTACAAAGCTTGGAATTCACACGTAATATGGTGGCCTTTAATGACAGCTTCCCTTCTCCCTCCCCATTTCTTGTTTAATTAAGTGAAAATCTCATTTCTGTGCTATACACAGCATATAATTATTTAAACTGATTTCCCCTGCTGTTGTTCTTCGTGAAGCTAAATGATGATTGTAAACTTTGCTGATTAGTACCCTAGTAATGGCAATGACAGCCCTTTCCTCTTTGTGTGTCAGATGATCTTCAGGAAAAGCCCTGAAACTCTAAATAATAATGAAGATCCTTCTAGATCAGCTCGCAAAGACCAAAAAATAAAAAATAAAAAAATATTACAAATAAAGAATTAATGAAATCAAAGACACCACTCACCAAACATGATTCAAAAATAAAATACACACACAAATCAAGCAACAAAAATTGTGATAGTTGTATGGGGCACTGAAATAATTGGGGTGGGGGGAATGGATAAGCAGAAATTTGGACAAAGAAATTACCCGCAGGCATTCCTGAATCCTCACCTGTTAAAATAAGGAAAAATAAGTGCTTGAAGGAGGAAAATGTAGCACTTGATTATGGATTCCCTAATTAACCAGTTAGGGATATTTTGGTATTATCTGATTCATAAAAATAGATGATTTGAAGGAAATGAGGATGAAGTGAGATGCAGGAGACAGAAAAAGGGAGGTCTGGAATATGTCTGTGTGAATTTCTGCAAAGTAACTTCAAAACAGATTAATCAGTTACACAACAACTGCACAGACATTTTATACTAATCCAGGGTTACAGCTGGGTTACAGCTGGTGCAGAAATATGAGGAATAAAATAAAATGAAAATTCCAAACTGGCAAATTATATACGAATATTACAACTGCATTACAGTTAACAGCAAAGCAAGAACAGTCAAGTAATTTGCAACAAATAGAATCCCAATTCAAATATAGACAACACAAATTCAGAACAGAAAAAAAATTACATATTAAAAAAATCTTTTGAGTAACCCCGTCTTCTAGGGAAAAAAGCACTATCCCATTATTGTAGAAGTAAACGGTTGTTCTCCATCAGTATTAAAAGATTAGTGCTATTTCCATACATGTAAAATTATTGCTTTTTTGAAAAATATAATTAGCATGCTAGTTTTCTTTAAAAATCCATTTCCTGCCTTTACAAAAATGTTACAATTAAAAAAAACTAGTAAAGCTTTTTTTTTTTTTGCAAAAGAAAAACATTCACAAATATATTCAAGGCAGCATTTTTTTTCTTGATGATGATGATGCATAAAATTGTTTATGTGCAAAATCTGAAACTCTGAATTATTACCACACAGTGTCATAGCAAGAGAAGGAAAAAGTACATGCGGAATATACTTTTGAACAAGACAGATACTGTGTGAACAACCTGCCGCTTCTTCTTCCCTCTTACCTTTAAAAACTTGCATTTTAAAAAGTTACTGTAGAAGAGGTATATAAAGCGCCTTTTCTCACCCCATTACTCCAGTGATTACCGTGCCGAATCACCCTGTGCCATCAAACTTGCTGAATTTGCACTTCCCAGAATTCCAAGCCACCATGGCCAACAGCCATGCTTGCTAGAACCTTCTGGGAAATTCCAGCTCATCTAGAAAACACTAGATTAGGGAAGCTTGCTATCACAAAACAAGTGACCCCCCCCCCCCCGAAAAAAAAAGTTAGAAGAATCCATGAAAAGAACTTGGTCTTGCTGCACAGAAATGCAGTCATCTCCAGTATCATAAAACCAGAGGTATGCCTAAACATCTGCTTTTAAAATATATTATAAGTGTATCAATCAGCCGCTTTAAAAAGCTGGGTGTTTTTTTTTCCCTTTTTAATCTAATTTTTAAAAGCATGCATACTTCCTTTGTGACAGATCATGGAAAACTGCATTTTAAAAGAAAGAAAAAGCAGATTAAACAAACAGGAAGGCCCTGAGAGGGGGAGAAAAAACAACACAGAAGCCTTTTTTTTTCTTTTTCTTCTTAGTGTTTGACCAGCTGTTTTTTTCCTTCTTCTTGCCAAAGTGAGAAGAGAAGCGTTTCTTAAGAAGTGTTTTCAATTTCCATATTCGCGTACTATTAATGGTGTGCAGCCAAGGATCAGCCCACTGGAAATGGAAGTGGTCCCCAAACTATCGTGAAACAACCTCACTGCAGAATGATGGTCTCTCCCTTTTGTCCCTTCTGTCCTTCATCAAGTTTGGTTTTTACAGCACTGAATAACTCCTTCCTTCCTCTTCTTCTTCTTCTTTTTTTAAGTTGCATTTCGGGAGTGACAGTTGCTTAATCACTCCTTCCCGCATTCCCAAATCCACCCTGGATGTGTGTTTCTTTTAAATAAAAATAAAACTTCAAACCCACCACGAGGGAAGATTCCGTTGCAGTGCCATCATCCAAATATATGATGTTTAATTTTTTCCAGTGTCTAAAAATGTTATCTTGATTAATATATATGCTTTTGCACTACCCCAAAGCTTGCCAGCTCTTCTGTTTATTACAAAGGAAATAAGGAACTGTGGGGACTGATTACTATGTCAATTTGTATATATCTTGGGTAGGTTCTTCATTTATTTTAAAATGATTAACAGTTCAGAGACATCACTCTTCTAGCAAAGCGCAGAGCCCGAATCTCGCTATAACACAGTTGCTCCAGGGACTGGAGAGATTGTAAAGATGTTTTCCAGCTGGCCTTCTAAGGGGTTGATGGAGTAATTATTTGGAGGTGATGGGAACCGTAGGTCAGGGTACTGGCTGTTGTCAAAGGGGACCCGGTGTACACACTGGACATGCGTTTTTAGGTTCCCTTTCTGAGAGGCACTGTATGGACAATATCTGCATTGGAATGGTCTCTCACCTAAATGGGGGGAGAGAAAAAGAAGCAAAACATATTGTTATTCTTATTTTCTGTAATAGCAGCTGCTGCCCCTGCTCTGCGCACTAAAGCAGTTAAGCAATTTAATAATTTATAATGGCCCTAGCTACCTTTTTTTATGAGCATTACGAATATTACTGTGACCTAATCCATTAAAATGAATTATTTTTAATCACCTCTGATGAAAGCAATACCCCATCAAGCTCCTATAAACTCCATGCTACGTTAAAATAGCAAATAATAAGAGACTGAAAGAGTACTTGAGGAAAGGTTAACAATGGCCAGAAGAAGGATAAAAGACCAGAAAGAAGAGCAGAGAGCCAAATGTTATAGTATCTGAGGGGCTTTGTGATTGACTGAATGATATGATGTGTCCTAAATTAATTTGGGTAACAAATATGGATTAAAGTTAATGGTTGCTCCATGGTGACTCATACTAAAACGAGGCAACCTGCTGGTTTCATTGCCCATAATCACAAGGATAGAAAGAAACAGACACAGACAGCCTAAAAATGAACAAACTTCTGTTTTCATTAAATCACCACACTGGTTTCCCCAAATGGCAAATTCCAGGTAAATTAGAGCTGTCATAATACAAGTAGCCCTTGAATTATTACCACAATTGAACTCAAAAGTTCTGTTGTGAAGAGAGACAGATGTTAAGTGAATTTTGTTCCATTTGGCAACCTTTCTTGCCACAATTGTTAAGTGAATTATTACAATTATTAAGTTAGTAACATGGTTGTTAAGTGAATCTGGCTTCCCCATTGACTTTGCTTGTCAGAAGGTCACAAAAGGTGCTCATATCACCCGGGACACAGCAACTGTCATAAATATGAGTCAATGGCCAAGTATCTGAATTTTGATCCCATGACCATGGGGATGATGCAATGGCCATAAGTGTGGAAAATGATCGTAAGTCACTTTTTTCAGTGCTATTGTAACTTTAATTAGTCACCTAATGAACTGTTTTAAGTTGAGGACTACTTGTATACAACTAGCTCTGACTCTAGGAGCGGGCATCAAATAGGATAAGTCTGGAATAAAGTTACTTTTTTGTACTTGGACACTTGGACATGTCTTTGGCTTAAATAAATACTATTACTGGACCACCATGTCTTTGGCTTAAATAAATACTATTACTAAAGAGGAATATGTCAATAATTTTTAATAACCCAAAATGTAAGCAGTCAACTTAATGACATGTTCTCTTTCTTTTATGAACAGAAGTAAGCCTCTTTATGTGTAGAAAAAGTTCTGTGATTGTTGAAATACACTTCAGAGATGCTGTTTTCTGCCCCATTCCCTTAAACCTCACTAGCCTTGACAGCTGCTGTAAGCCCAGACGGATTGGGACAACTCAACACAGTCAATTCACCATGGCCAACTCCCCATGGGAAACTTGACATGGCCAACTTGCCATGAGACAACTTGCTTCGGGACAACTCAAGAATTCAATTTAATTACTTAAAATCATTTAAAAATATTTTAATTTTTGTCACTCACATTTCATTTTGTCTCTCCTTTGGCATCCTTCTTTAATGATTCTATTCTACTAGTTCTTCAATATCAGTGTAACTCTTGTTCTGCAGCAAGTTGCCTGTGACAAGTTGGCCCGCGGGAAGTTGTCCATGATGAATCGCTGCAGCCAGTTGGCTGTGGTGAGTTGTCGTATATCCAAGCCAAAAAGCCTGGCCAGGGGAGTGGTTAAAGTTAAAATGGGTACTTTAAGCCTTCCTTAGACAAAGGTACTAATTGTATCTTAGCCCTGTTCCCCAAACTAAAACAAACAAACAAATGGATAACATTTTTGTCCCACCTCTAGCAGGTTTACAGGTGGAATTTTGCCATTCTTCATGGATTCAGAGATTTTAAATCTCTGACCATATTCTATTACTATGTCAGAAATTATATTCTATTGGCTAACTTGCTTCAAGCAACATGCCAACAATTAACCAGCTTTTTCACCTGATTCCCAATAATTTAATTTCAAACGCTTCAAAGAAAATTCAACCTGTTCAGCATAACTACATCTTAGCTAATATAAAAGCATAATTCAATTCTGTAGAAATTTTGTATGGGCCAAAAAACCCACAACTTTTTTCAAACACGTTTATCCATTTGCTGATAGCAAAGATTTCTAAATTTCATTCTCCTTGCAGCATAAGCAACAATTTAGCTCCTTGCAATAGCCTTATATACATCCCAAATTGTTCAAAGACTAGCTCAATTATAATTCTAAAAAATGTAGTTTGTTGTCTAACATAAGTGAGAAAATAATCACATAACAAAGATATACTAAAATACCACTTATTGTTAACTAACAATATTTTTAAACTGAAGAATGAATGCAACTAAAGCGTGGTATCTTCTTTAATACTGTGAAAAGCTAGCTGTCACTCCCAAAAAGAAGGGAAAAGAGAACACAGATCTTTATAAATGTAAATATACAGCCACTGACTGTCCCAGTTTCTTTATACTCTTTACCTTTAAACCCAAACTGAGAGTAAACAACCCACAGACTGAAAGAGAGCATTTTAAACAGAAGATTTTGTTCTATTAAATAAGGCATATTATCATCTATAACATGGGTGGGCAATTATGCCCCCTTTACGACCTGTGGACTTCAACTCTCAGAATTGCTGAGCCAGCATAGCTGACTCGGGAATTCTGGGAGTTGAAGTCCACGGGTCATAAAGAGGCCATAGTTGCTTATCCCTGATGTCTATTTTTCATTGATAAAAGCTATACAAATTGGCATGGTGCAATTATATTATATTGTCATACATAACAGGCCTCGGCAATAGGGAAAACAAATTCACACTGATAATAAAATTCAACATGGTATGACAGCCATAGAGGCATTTAAAAAAAAAAAACTCTCCGATTTTGACCAATGTCTATCAAATTAAAATTAACTATGTGTTAAAACACACAAACCAACCACAGGGGCTATTTAAAAACCAATGATTCTCAACATAAGATCGTGAACAAATGCAAGTTTGCAGCTCAAGGCAATGGAATTCTGAGAACGTCTGGACAATGTGACTTTCAGCGGCCTGGAAAGATATAGCTTACACTTATGCATTAACCTTAAACCAAACCCTTGGTGAAGGGAATCAGGCTATTTTAAATTAACACAACATCGGACCCAACCACCGTGTGAAAATATTCCCAGCAAATTTCAAGCTGTGCCTATGGCGCTCCTGGAAAAGCTAACGAAAAGCCAGTGTTGCTTGACATAATGTATTAAGTATCTGTCCTTTGTTAATAGATTTAGAAAAATCCTAATTAAGGCTGGCCGAAGATTCATGACATTTGCTAGTCAAAGTCTGCTGTGAGAAAGGAAGATTTGCAACAAAATTAAAGGGGGCAACTAGGGGAGGGAGGAAGCATCTCTGCCGACTGCCATATATTTGAAGTGTAGAAATGGTAACAGAGTGAGAGACGTGATAAAACTTATTTAGTTATATACCGAACTGCATGCAATAAACTAAGGGAAATGCTTTATATTGTTTTCATAACTATCTCAGAAGATGTTAATCATTAAATTAAAACAACACACACACACACACTTCAAAACACACCACTAAAACATCGCACGTGCACATGCGCGCGCGCACACACACACACACACAGATGGGACAGATTATGGGTACAGCACAGAATGTGATTAGATGTTGTATGGTTGAGAGGAAAATAAAAAGGAACTGTATGTTCCCATTTGCCTGGGTAGGAATGGTAGAGGAAAAAAAAGAATGGGAAAACAGACGGAAATGGAGCAAAAAAAAACCCAACAACCCTTGACTTGTAATTAAAGTATTTAGGGGGAACAGCCTTCCTAATCAGAGATTTCCAAGGAAGGGGCACACCACAGTTCCAGCTGTAATTCATTCCCAGAGGAGGCTAACTTAGAAGCAGCAAAAACATGAAAGGAGTTATCATTGTCCCACAACATCTGAAAGAGAAGGCCAGAGGCTGTGATAGTAAACGGGAAGAAATGAGAACTCTTCTCTAAGCAGAGCAAAGGAGGAGAACTCCCTATGGGGGCCACACCAGAAAAGGTGGCCATAGCCAAAAGCCAAGGATTCTATTCTCATATACTTATATTATTGTGTTTGGAGCAGAGCCCCCAATGCTAAATTAGAAAATGCAATTATTGACTTCTGGTTTGAAGGGTTTCGGGGACAGACAGAAATCCGCGATCGTGCACGGTTTCTGTCTGGGCTCGTCGCTGGAGCACCCCGAGCTGGCTGGTTTTGGGGCTAAGCCACCCCGTAGAGGTGGTGAAGAAGGGGGAGACCGCCAGCAGGGTCGAGGAGAGCCACATCTCTCCCCCTCAGCTGGCCATTGCTCCCTTTCCTGAAGGCGGTTACAGCGGTGGTCAGAAATGGCCACCACAAAGAAGAACTCGACCGGAAAAGAATGTGCAGGAGGAAGATAAGAAGTGAAATCCGGCTGACCGGATTAAATTATAAAAGCAACAACTAAGGTACCCTGGAATATGAACTTACAAAAAAATAACATCACTCCCAAAGAAGAGTCAGAAGCAGCGAAGGAAAGTGAAAAGAGAAAGGTTTGGCTTTTTTTAAATTCTCTCTCCTTCCCTATACTGACAACTAAAAGACTTAAATAAGAAATCAGAAAAATCCGCTTTGACATGAATAGGCAATTAAGCTGAAAATAAAACAAAATGTCAAAGGAATAATAAAGATTTCTGGACATTAAAAATATTCTTTTTCATAAGCAGGAAGGAAGAGAAAAAGAATAAGGGCAGGATCTGGAAGAGGGAGGAGACTGCCTGGAATTAAAAAGAATCTAAAATAAAACTTCAACAAGACTTCTAAAAGATACATTTTAACTGAAACTTTGCAACTAAATAGTAACCCCAGGAAGAGAAAGTGAAAAAAAGAGCAAAAAAGAAACAGTTTGCATGTATTAGGATTATTTGGTGATCTTTGGATTCTTGGTTATTATATTTGAATGACTAAAATCAATCGGGTGGTTGTTTAAAAATTTATACAATGGCACCACTTCTGGATGAATTGAAAATGGAACTTAAAAAGTACAAAGAAGATGCACAAGAAGGGAAGGGTTCTTTTGGCTTCGTTTTTCAATTCTTAGAAATGGAGATTTAGAACTATGAGAAACAGCAAGAAAAGACTACAAAACAAGAAGACTGGGACAAAGAAGAAGCCATCTTTAATGAACAAGCGGGGAAGAAAATAAACACGGGGAAGAAAAATGAAAGGGAGGAAAGAGAATGGAGAATTTAAGACTTAAAAAAACAACCAAAGAAAAGAAAAATAAATCGAAAAATAAGTACAATACTGGAAAGCAACAGAAAAGGGGAATACAGAAGAGAGAAATAGAGGTAGAGAGACAAGGGGGTAAAACGGGGAGAGAGAAGAAGAGAGGGAAGAAGAAAAGGAAAAGTAGTTACAAAGGACTGGAGCAAGATATAGAGAAACAGGACCTATTCAGAGATAATGGGTGAAAATCTAACTGAAAAAGGGATTCTGTAAAGGTACATAAGATTGTATTGTTATATTAGTAATAGAAATAACTTTAGAAAATTGGAAACAACGTATGATTAAAATGAGGGATAAAATAGTGTAATTTAGTGAAATGTTTGTGAATAAAAAAAGTGAAATAAAATAAATGAGAAAATTGAATTAGGAAGGAACGGGAACATTTTAATTAGTTAATGTTTTATAAAATATAAGTGAAGGGGGGGAATTAACTATGGAAAGCTTATAATTGTTCCCATAGAAGTATGATATTTAATTGAAAAGTAATGTTAAAGATGGTAAGACTTTAATGAATATTAATATTAATGAAAGAATTGAATTGGAATGGAATGTTGTTTTAATTATATACATTTATAATTTTTTTCTTTAAGAATACAGTGTGTATTTTAAGAATGTACCAAACAGAATCCGAATGGACGTTATGTATTATATTGAATGTTACAACTTTAGGGAAAAGATATAAAGACGTCATACTCCAATCAGTAACTACAGGAGAAATTTTGTTTAATGAGAAAAGATAATAGATAATTGAAACAGGACAGACAAAAAATATAAATACAATGATTTGAATTGAGATGAGATGATTAAAATAAAATTGAGAAAATTTAAAGAGGGGAGAAGCTATGCAGAAAATGTAAAATAGTAATAAGATATGGAATAGAATATAAAAATGAGCATGAACCTGAATTTGTGTCTGTACGAAGAAATGTAACCCGGGATTATGCTACTTTCAAAAAAGATGTTTTATTTGTATTTTTTTTTTCTCTTTGTGAAAACTCAAATAAAATTTACAAAAAAAAGTAAATGCAATTATCTTGTATGAGGTTCCCATTATCATAAAGAAAATGCTAATGAAATCAGATAGTGGAAAGCTTTAAAAAAGAAAAATTTCAGGTAAGGTTTCCCTGTTACATGGAAAAAGAGATGAACTGTAGCCATTACAGGTTGCAGCTAAGGAAATATTAAAGTTTCACTGAGATAATGAAGATGCCGGTTAACTGAAGTTATTGTAACTGGGTACAAACTAAACTCTTCAAATCAGTGATTGAACTACATGTTCTTAAACCTGACAGAAAGGGTTTCAAATAGTAGTTTTGTACCAAACGTCTGACTATTTCCCAAAGGGCAGAGGGACAGCCAGTAAGGTTACTTGAAACCCTTCAAAGTTCAGCTAACTACAAAGTTAGAAAAGCTATCTTCAGTTTCATTCTAACCTACAAATCTATTCAGGAGATAATTGTATTGTTCAGAAAGTGTTCACCTGAGTAAAGCATTATGGTATCCCTTGTGATCTTCTAAAACTAAACAAAGCAAAAACATGGTGACCAGAAGAATTAATTCACATTAATATTATTTCAAAGGATTGCCTTATCCAGTTCAAGAACTGTGCCACTTATCTCTTGTAATAATGGAAGAATTGCAGGACTACTGCGCTTGGATTCCCCAAACCACATGGTTGACAACACAACCAAGACAACCTAATTAATGCTTGAAAACTGTCTTTGTGGTGAAAAACATAAGCTATGAGCACATCTCAGAAACTCAGAAAGCTCAAACTGTCCAAGGATCTGCTGATACATTTCTACAGAGGAATTATTGAGCCTGTCATATGTACCTCTATTACTGTCTGATTTGGTACAAAAACTAAACAGACAGGTATAGAGATCAATGGATACTTAGGAATGCAGAAAAAACAACTATAACCAGCCTGCCTTTCACTGAGGACCTGTATACTGCACGAGCCAGAAAGAGGGCTGAGAAAATATCTACAGACTTCTCACATCCTGGACATAAACAGTTTTAACTCCTTCCCTCAGGACGCCGCTATAGGGCACTGCATGCCAAAACAAGTAGACACATTTTTTCCCCTTGTGCCATCACTCGGCTGAACTTCTAATTCCCACAGCACTGTCTTATGTCTAAGGATATTTACCCATGTAGTAGGACTGTATTACTATTATCCATATCTTTCCTATTACCTACTCCTATTCTCATCTTTCCTATTACCTACTCCTATCTTATGACAATCACTTTGTAGCTTGTATCTTATTATTTATGATAAGTGTATTTATGTATAAATAAATGTATCGTAAATGTAGTTATGATACATTTATTTATGTAACTTTTGATTTATCACTTTGTTGCTTTTATGTATAGCGAGAGCTTATGCACAAAAGACAAATTCCTTGTGTGCCAATCACTCTTGGCCAATAATAAATAATATTCTATATTCTCACCTGCAGCATAAACAGTTCAGGTACATTTAGATGTGGTAAAAGAATTTAATTAAATGACAAGGGGAAACCAGGTATCATGTCAGTATAATGATCTTTTTTCACCAGATCAACTATACTTTTTGTGCTAAAGAAAATACAAGTATTGGAGCTACATTCTTGTTGTTCATTTCAATTTGCTTTGTGCAATGAAGAATCTTTTTAAAAAATCATGAAATCTCTCTAGTATAGGAATCAGCCTTGAGTGCTCAGTGGCCTTCTCTCTCCCTGCACGTGATATCAGAAGATATTACTGTAGTGTGGTGTCTATATTAGAAATAAATGTGTCATTTTAAAAATAAAAATCATGATAATGATGGAGATGAATGGATGCATGTGTACATTCAGCTAAAAAGTAAGGTTTGCCAGAGTAACATATATCGTCTTTAAGCTAAAGGATAGAAACAAAGCATTCCTCTTCCTACCTGTTTCTTCATTATTTGCACTACAATATTCACAGCTCTAAAGGAGACAAATTAGTCTGCCAATTATTCATTATGAATTATTTTGATTAATGGAATTCTTAAATACAGCAAAACCATTTTAAAAATATCATTCACAATAATCAGAAATAAACTATTAATCACAGAATAAAAAATTCTGGCATATTACAGCACATGCCACTAAAAATGTCCTTGCAAATTAATTTCCAACGTGTAATGGAAAATATTGAAGTTGGTAGTTTTACTGCATTCTCAATTGAAATTTCATTCTTTGATAAAGCTATTATTTAACATAATGAGGACAGATTATTTTTTAAAAAAATCTTATAAAATTAATGACTGAATTTTCTTTTTGACTTCTCATTTCCCTATCTTTTCTGAAAAATATGAACATTTGCATGGGTTAGAGAATATATTCATTAGTACAATCAGCCTGGGTTTTAAAAAAAAAAATCTAAGAATGTCTAAGGTGTTGTTCTCAACTTTTCCCTTGCAATAATTTCTAAACACATTGTTCTCCCTTTTGTTTACTTTATAACTACCTTGTATACATTTGATTCATTTTGGTATATTTTCTTATAATATTTTGAGTTTAATTCTAATAGAAGAATAATTTAATTAAGCCTAAATGTTTTCTAAATTATTTTCAAGCACTGATTAGTATAGTGCTCTCATTCCAGCACCAAGCATATATTCTAGCTAATCTCTGTTGTAAATAACAAGTATTTTGTCATATTTTACCGCTATAGTGCCTCCCTTTCCATTACAAGATGCGGAAAAGCCAGTGATGACATCTCACTTGCTAACTAGGAAAATGTGATTTGCCTGGGCCATTGTTTATAAAGGTGTTGATATCAAGTAACTAACAACACATAAAGACATAAAAAGAAACAAACTAAAGTTATTCTCCAAGAAATCAGCAAAATATCTTTCAGCTAAACAAGGTGAAGGCCTATATATAAAAAGGAGCAATCGGCAACATGGAGAAAACACAAAAGGAGTAGGCCATTCATCTGAGGATAAGGAGGTTCACATTCAGGGACATCTGGAAGGGCCATGAACAGCACCAAAATGTTAGGTACAACCAGGCAATCAGGGTTCTGTATCTTTATGGGATTAATACATGTTGAAAGGGATTGTTCTGACCCAGCTCTCCGAACATGACAAACCCTCTGTAGTTAAAACAATGATTCCTTTATTAGGAGCGCCAGCAGCCCTGGCAAAAAGTTCCTGTCTCACAACAGGGTAGCACGTCTGTCCGGCAGGAAGATGAACAGTTGTATGCCACATCTATTCATCTCCGCCTCCGCCTTTTATCCCCAGAGCTAGAGTGGGACTTCGCTAGCAACGGTGGCTCTTCCACCCCAAGGATCGGCCCATAGATTTCCACTGATCTCCTCTTCTCTGCCTTCTGCGCATCCGTGCATCAGGCCCTGGACCCAGCTGCTCCTCTTCTTCTTCATCAGCTACCTCCAGACCTGGGGGCTATTGACTCTCCATCTGAGGTCTGACGGATGGTCCAGGCTCCGCCTCTCTCTCTCTCTCTTTCTCTCTCTGACAGCTCCATTTCCTCTTCCCCCCTCGGAGCTCTCAGGTTGCCTTGATGCTGACCTGACTCCTACGCCTCCTCCTCATCTGATTCAGCTGCTGGAGGGGCCGGCAGCCGACAGGCCACAACAGGGGTAGGGCTTTTACTGCCCAGTCACAGTGGCCATATTTGACATTGTTGGCACTCTTCTCTTCCCCCAAGGATGGTCCTATCTACATTTCATGCACAATCACAAAGAAAGCTCTCTGCAACATTCTCATCTGTCGAATCTCACCAATTTATGGCTCCTAAAAGGAGTTCCTATGGCTGAAGGTAAATGTTCATATGTAAATAGACCACCCTTTAGATATGCCAGCTTCAGCACTGGATTATTTTGGGAACAAACCATAAATCGGAAAAGGATGCAGAGAAGAAATAGAAATCCAGAATATGCTGTTAATGATTCCATTGGTAAATGTACTGCAATGTATAGATTGAAGCACAGATTACCTCCTATTATCTATATGATGTATGGATAGGCCCTTCGAAGTCAGCTCAAGACTATGGCAATTCCAACATGAACTATTACCATACTCAAATCAATAGTGCATATCGTTCAGTGGTTGAGAGGCAAAAAATGCTGTCACGGAAACGACGCTATACAAATAACAGTGCTTCCTGAACAGTTAATAAATGACTGGTGGAAGAACATGGACGAGTAACTGCAAGTGCTTGTGAAAGATGTTAACTCCACAAATGCATGGAAGAGTTAGTGAGAAAAAGGTAATCTGGCACCAACTGGCAATAAATATAAAACCCCAGAGTAAGAAACAATGTTCAGGACAGTTTATAGCATTAGTGAAAATGAAGAAAATTTAAAGGACAGCCAGGTCATTCTCAAGAAAGGAAAATATTGTACATAGTCAGCAGAGGAAAACACACCACCACACAGAGTCCACGCAGATTGAAAGAAAAGGATCTTTCAAAGCTAAGAGCTATACAATACCATGATAGAAATACTCTTCAGAAAAACACAGTCGGCTTGTTGCCCCATTTTCAAACCTGATGTATACTAGGTATACAAGTAGTCCTCAACTTACTATCACAACACATCCCAACATTTGTGTGGCTAAGTGAGAAATTTGTTCAGTGAGTTTTGCTCTGTTTTATGGCTTTTCCTGCCACATTTGTTAAGTGAACCACTGCAGTTATTAAGTTAGTAACATGATTGTTAAGTGAATCTGGCTTCCTCACTGACTTTGCTTGTCAGAAAGTTGCAAAAGTTGACCACATGACCCCAGTGTTTTGGGGTCTGCAACCGTCATAAATGTGACTCAGTTGTCAAGCAACCAAATGTAAATCATGTGACCATGGGAATGTGCAATGGTCATTGGTGTGAAAAAATGGCCATAAATCACTTTTTTCAGTGTCTTTGTAATTTTGAACGGCCACTAAGCACGCTGTTGTAAGTCAAGGTCTACCTATACACTAAACTATCTAGTTGGAAACAATATAACTGTATGTGTTGTTCAGTGCGCAGTGTAAACATTCTCCATTTCAGCACAAGCATTTGACTGGTAATCCCAATACACTGATCACAATTTCTAGTCAAGAAGAACAAGGGTGTCCATACATGTTAAGTTTTTCTTAAAAATATAATAAACAGAGGAACGATGATTATTTACTCTCTAGCTACCTGAACAGCGAGTGCTTTACTGATGAGTATCTCCATGCATCTTACTTTTCCCCTGAATATCACATTAAAAACCAAATACCCAATTAATTGTAAAACATACTTGTTTTGGGGCATCTGCGGAGGTGGTGTGAACTTCAGTACCTCGGAGTCCATTAGACTCAAATACCACTGTGGGAACAAGGGGGCTTGTTAACAGATGAACATTTAAGCTTTGTTAGTGTGTGTACATTATTTGACTCCATTACAGATTAATCACACTGAGGGGAGGATGGGAAGAAGCAAAGACACCAACTCTTTGCCTATAGCTGGAAAATACCAATTTACCGTAACACTTACTGTAAGAGAGTGTGCTAATGGGAACCTAAGGGCACTGCCTTTTTTAATTCAGACTTCAGCACTGAAGAAAGCAATCACTGACAACATTAATTATCAGTGTGTACGTAAAGGGACCCTCTTTGTGAATTACTTACCATTTGGCTTCTGTCATTTTGCCGCAGAACGTCTTATACATGCATCACTCACCCTTCTTCAAAGAGGAAGGGAGGAAAAGAGAGATCTAGTCTCATTTCCTCATTATGAGGTTATGAAGATGTACTGACGTGCTGTTAGCTTTACCTTGCTATGTTCCCCACTTCCAAATAGGAAAGGGCTGATATCCAAAATTTATCCTGGACCATTCTAAGGATGGATGAGGAATAAGGTTTTTGAAAAAAACAAAAAACAAATTCCAGATTTATTTGAGCACCACAGCAAGGAGACAAAAAGCTTTCTGTTCATTTCAAAAGGGGAGGGTGGGGTTGGTTTCAATTTATGCCAGCGGCAACAGATTTCATTAGCATATTCATTCCAGAGTATTCTGCTTTCTAATTAAAATGATTTTTTTTTTTAAAGAAGGGGGGAAAAAAACACAAAACTCTGCAAATCATCTTATTTAATCAGCAATGCAAGGTTTTGCAAGAGAGGCGAGGAGACTTCAGGTACTTGAAATGGAACGTGAAATGCTAATCAAATCTGAAATGGTGTAAAATGGAGAAGCTTTAAAGAATCCAACAACATGAACAAAAAATAGACTGGTGACAAGGAAATTAATATGTACTTATTAATAGGGGCATCCCTTCATCCCACCAGAAGACACATAAGGAAATATACCTGTGTGAGACCTCATGTGGGTCCTGAGGTGGCTTGGCTGTGTGAAGCCCTTCCCACACTCTACGCACAGATAGTCTCCTTGGCGCGTTTGTGTCCTAAGCATCCCTGTGTTGGGAGAGAAAAGGGGAGGGGGGCATGGGAGGGAAAAGAGAGAAGGGGAAGTTGAGAAGAAAACAATATGCCAGAGGAAAACATCATTAGTATGTCTAATGTGTCATTATGTGAGATTACCTTCAGGCCCTGGATAACAACTGTCAACCTTCATCTAGGCACTGGCTGACAGGCCAGACACACACACAGGACTGCAAGAATGCATAAATTACATCGAATTAAAAAATGTTCCCTGTGATGTGCCCGCACCAGAAGTGGCATGTCAGGTGTGCGCTTTTCATAGCAGCTGGATCCACTTTTCGGCATCACCCCGCTTTGTCAAACAGTACATCTGGCAAATCAAAGTGACTCCAGCATGGTGGAGACAAGTCATATGGATAATAGAAAGTGAGTAGAACCAGAGGTTGACTGCCCCCCTAGCCTACAACCCCCCCGCACCCCTACCCCAGGCAGGCTTGGAGAGGAGTGCAAAATGAGTGAAGCCATCATAAATGGATCAGACCTTTAGCCCTACCTTTCCTGCCTACTGGTACATTTCTGACCCCAGATCTGGAACGCCCAGAGAGAAGACATCTGTGAAGCAAAGTGTCGTTCTGGACATTTTGAGATCACAAAAAGGCAGCAGTCCTTCGCCAGTCTTTTGTAGATGGATTTTCTAGGCCCTTAGCATCCATGGAAAATGACTCAAATCTCTTCTTTTCCCCCAAAGGTCAGCTTACAGTATCTGATTTAAAGGGCTGGTCTGTGTCTTTTTACTGTGATCAGAAAGGACACATTTGACTTTTATTGGGTTATTTATTTTTTCAAGATACTTCATATAATCTGTGCTAAAGGGATGGGAAAAGGTCTTATTTGTATTAATATTCCCTTCCTTAAAACACACACACACACCCGGGGGGGGGAGATGGTCGCAATGAGATTTCAAGGTTCTGAACTGTCCTTTAGAAAAAAAAATCCAGAAACATTTACAGTAAACAAGCATACACATGCAAACAGAGAGGCCACATTCAGACATTTATTTATTAACATTTGTTTGTTTGTTGGATTTATTGGATTTACCCACTCTGGGCAGCTTATAACTATCTATGTGTGTATGTGTATATGTGTGTGGTGTGTGTATTGTGGTTTGTTATTGTATCTGAAACTTCTATTCTGAATTAATGTATGTTTCAGAGATCTACTCCAGTTCCCCAATCCCAGTCAACTTCCAAAGGCGGGGCATGAGTAATGAGAAAATAAAATCATTCTTGTGGTAGGGTGCTAATCCTTGCCTTCACTTCTGTTGTTCATTTCCCATGATTATTTTCCTGCTGATAAGCCCTCCTCTTTCAGCCTGTTCAATTTCCTCCAGAATAATCAGATAGATGGATAGATGGGAGGCAACTCTAGATAACCTTTATCAAAGTACACATGTACAGAAGAAGTGAAATGATTTCATGCAAAGAATTTTGTGAGGTGCTGTTTTGTTTTTGTTTACAGGTGATGACTTCCCATGACTGAGATAAAGTAGCAATGAGTTTTTCTTTTACAGGAAAGAACAAACTAAGAATACTTTTAACCCCTTCCATTTTAAATGTTGACTAAGGTGGAATGCATTGCATGTTGCATCAGTACTTCAAATTACATCAATAGGTTTTTAGAGACGAGTTCTACTGCAGCAGACATCAAAATACAGCATGTGCAGTTACAAGAAACACTTTAGAGAAATGTCTGGAAGTGTCCCTGCTTTATTTCATCCAATCAAACTAGGTACATTTTCAGCTACGGCTGAAAAACTCAAATATATACATTTTACGTGTCTCTGGTTTTCTTCATTGTTGACCAAATGTATATAATTGTTGATAATTACAATAAATTCACATTTGCCATTTCAATCTATGGCCTTTTAGTTATCTTGATCAAATCACTGACTTAGTAACGATGGTCCTTAGCCTAGATCAGGGGTATCAAACTCGATTGCATTAAGGGCTGCATCAGGGTTGCATTTGACCTTGGGGGAGGGAGGGGAGGGGGGCATGGCCAGCTTGACGTCACTCGTGTCAGGGACACCTGTAATGTCCCAATGCTCTGCCAGTGAAAATCCCCGATCTCTGTTTTTGGCTGGGACAGCCTCCTGCAACCCTCTGCCAGTGGCTCAGGAGGACCACTCCATTTATGCTGGCAGAGGGTTGTAGGAGGCCATCCCAGCCAAAAACAGAGATCGGGAGCCTGTTTTCGCTGGCAGAGACACTGCGGGCCAGTCCTTCACTGTTTCCAGGGCAGCCCCGCAGGCCAGATCTAAGTACTCCACAGGCTGAGTTTGACATCCCTGGCCAAATAGATCATTCTCAACACAGTGGAGATTATTCCAGTTACACTGTATTTGGTTCCTAAGGCACACTAACATCTTTTTGTACTGCTTGTCTCCCCCGCAAAATTCCATGTAAATTATCATTAAGATGCAGAACATGTCATCATACAAACTGAGGGATTTTTTTTTTGTATCAATGCAAAAGCTTTTGTATAGTTAGCATCTAATAGGCCAAATCTGTCCAAAAAATGGGTTTTGTGCAAGAACCAGTTATACTAATTTCTGTCATGTTGTGGGCAACAGTTTTGTCATAAACTTACTTCTTAAATTAACTGATGAAATGCAGTTGTACATGATAGGTATTTTAATGACTATTTTTTCCATGAAAAAGACAAGCTCTTCTAAAGGAAAGCAACAACATTAATGGATATTTACGGAGGAAATAGTCCCAAGGAAATATTTATTCATTAATTCTTTATGTTAAAGTAATTAAACAAATGCATGTAGAAAAATGTAAAGGAAGTTTAATATCAAGTTGATAACTACAATCCATACAGGAATCTCCTTGCGAATATGATCCAGAAATGCATTTAGAATATTCTACTGCTGACTCTAAAAATAAAAGTAGGAACATGTTTAAAAACATGATTTTCAACTCTGCTCTGGAAATCTCTCAGGTTCTTTGGAAGATTTGCAGTATCAGCAAGAAATTCAATGTCTAAAGAGCTGCCTCAATACAGCTCAAATGTCCTCAAATACAAGAGCCATCCAGTAGATGTTGGTCAGCAAAACTAGTTGTCTTCTATGACCTGAAAATGAGGGTATATACTCAGGGGAATGGGACAACTTGCCACAGCCAAGTCACTGCGACAAACTCGCTGCAGCCAGCTCATCACAGGCAAGTTGGCAGAGAACTGACCATGGCAAACTCAAAACACGTTGCAGGACAATTTAACAATTCTATTTATTTATTTAAAATAAATAAAAATTATTTTAATTTTTGCCATTCACATTTCATTCTGTCCTCCTTTGGCATCCTTTAATGATTCTATTCCACCATTTTGTTGATATTAATGTAACTCTTGTCCCACAGTGAGTTGTCCTGTAGCAAGTTGGCCGTGGTAAGTTTGACATGGTGAATTGTCATAGACCCTATACACAAGACTAGAACCACATCTAGAGCCACAGTGAGTAAGCTGATGTGAAAGGGTCATCATAAGGCAGTTGCTCAGAAACCACCGCTGCACGGATATTTTATAAATACATGATACTGTGTATGATTAGCGCCAAACCATGAGATCACTATTAGGTATGAATTAATTCACATGAGGTAATTGGGGAGGGTAGACAATAGCCACTGAATATGTCCCATATTTGGCATTCTATTAGTTACTTTTCTTGACAAAATGGCTTTTATGACAGGATCAGAAAGGACTCCTGGCTAAAACCCCACATATATAAAGTTTGTCCTGGTTTGCAAAAGGAATACCTCCCATTATTCAATGGCATTTAATTCATGGTGGAAAAAATGCTAGTGTTGATACAATCAATCCTGTGTGTGTTAGAGAGAAAGAAACATTCAGTCATTCTGCCTATTGAAGTGAGCATATTCAGCCAGTTTATGTTTTTTTTTAAAAAAAAAAACTTCATTGATGTTGCATTTGAACAGTCCAAAGCAGAGTGCATACTTAGATGATAAATTCTGATAATAGCCAAGATCAATGTTAAGATAATCAATATTAATGTTTTGAATATCTCTTTACGCAGAACTTGTTATACTGATCACAATGCCTCCATCAGTGAAGGGTGCAGGTGTCTATAAATATTATTCACTTTTATTTACAGAAATTTCAGATGTTCATCAGAGTAATTCCTGTGAAACTAGAAAGGATAATTGCCATGCTGCCTGTGTCACTTTTAATACAATGATAGCTGTAAATAACACTTATAGTAAATAAGAAAAATAACCCCTGAAGAATCTGAAATGCTGGGCTTGGTCTTGTGGGGGTGCTGTTTTCTTAACAACTTTCTTAAGAAAGCAAAAAGCTTATGAATGCCCAACACAATACAAATGCTAATAACCTGCACTGATATTCTGGTGGTACTTGTAACTATTTCTCCAAGGGATTGGAAAATTGCTGTGGTGCCAGAAAGAAACAAAATTGTGCATTTATCTTTTGAGAACAGAGAGACAATTTAAAATGTAAAAGCAAAAACTCAAAACTTGCCCCAATTCTACTGAATGCTAAAGCATTCATAAGGGAATGCTCTACTGGGAACAATGAAGTTCTATTACAAAGGAGAAGTACACTGAATATTTTAAATTAAAAATGAGTAAGATCTTAAGTGTATGTTCACATGTATGTAGAAAGAAGAAAAGAGGGAGAAAGAGGGAGGAGGAGGAGAGTGTTGAACAAGACAATCTGCAAATAAAAAGATAAACTAACTCTTAAGACCGAAAAGTCTGACCAATTTTAAATGAGAACATAATTAGTGATGTTTTCCAGGTATTAAATGAAATTTTTGATAAAGCAAAATAGTGACTTCTGTTGTACAAGCAGATCTGAACTGGCCATGGATTCAATGCAGATCAGAAAAGGAAATGAAAAGTGAAGTAACACAAAGACAATTTTTTGAATTCCTAGGTTTATTACTAGGATTGACAAAGCCAATGTGTTCTCAGAAGGCAATGCCCAATGAGTGTGCTTTGAGAATTTGACAACACCATACAATTGTGCTGTAGAAAATATTCAATTGTTTGTGATTAAGCTCTTTTAAAACAGAAGATGAAGTTACTATGCTACTTTAGTTTAACAATTATGCTCTTACCCTAGTCTATACATGTATGAATCAACATATTTTCCTTACTTTGTATCCTTGTAAATTCTTGCTTTTTTATTGTTATAGCATCCACAATTTTTTTTCTAGATCAATGGCATGTGTTTATTTCTGCATGGTACTTGGGACAGCATGACTAATTTAGAAACAAAACCTGAGTCTTTGGCTTAAATTGCTTACCTGGTTTCTCAGCAAACTTTTTTCATGCTAAGAAATTACAGGTAGTCCTTGACTTACGACCACAATTGAGCCCAAAAGTTCTGTTGCTAAGCAAGACAATTGTTAAATGAATGTTGTCCCAATTTATGACTTTTCTTGCTACAGTTGTTAAGTGAATCACTGCAGTTGTTAAATTAGTAACATGGTTGTTAAGTCAATCTGGCTTCTCCATTGATTTTGCTTGTCAGAAGGTCGACAAAGTAACTTTGCCGAACTAAATGAACTGTTCTAAGTCAAGGTTACCGATATAGTGTGTTCTATTAATGAGAGCTGTCCTAAGTTGCATAACGGCATTACTATTGGCATCTGAGAGTTTCTTATGGCTGCAGCATAAGAAAAAAGTCAAAAGTCAGCCTACGGATTATGGCTAAAATAATCTGGGAAGACTTGAAGTCAAGGCATTCTAATGTTTTCATGTGGGAATTGGCTAACATGTGATTGCTTCCTACTTATCAAAATTAATATCGGGAGGTGGGGGGAATCATCTTCTGAAAAATGTTCCTGATCCTAGCCATTAACTGTTCCAGAAATGGAGTAATGTTGACATGGGAAGAACCAAAGAACAGATTCATCCCAATGCAAGTGGATTTTACTTCACCACTTAAAAAAAGGCACAGCCAAATAGTAGTCACCAATAAGTAAATCTGTCACAATGGTTTCTCTCTCTTATTATTTTTCAATCTGATTTTCTCTTTTTCTTTCATCTTATCCCTGTCTTGACTCAATTTATTCTTATTTTCTTGTATTTTCTTTGGTTGTTTTCCAAATAAGCATGTTTTTGTTTCCAAGTTTGCTTAATGTTCAGATTCTGCACATATTTTTTGGTCTATTAGGATGCATTTTCATTTTCCTAAATCTTTGTATATGGCCTTTACACATGCCGTAAAGGCTGTTTTTTGTACTGGAAAGAGCCAAAAACATTGCATTTTTGAAAAAGAACTAAGTTTTAGTTCATATATGGGTTCAAAAATTAATTTTTTAAAAATGAATTTTTTGTTTGTTTAGTAGTAGCCTCATTATAAGAACGAGCCCTTTTAACTTTTTCAATAAGCAAAATAATGGATATACGTTTTCACTGCAACTTCTTAGAGCACTTATGCAGGTCCCACTAAGTAAAACAGACCAAGAATCTACAAGAAGACTAGCTATAAGAACAGAATCTTCCAAGTCTGATTATGCTGTTTCTCCTCTAGTTTATGGTTCAGTGAATTAGGGACTTGTATGCCCAAGCTGTTTTGAATATTACCTTGTTTCTCAGGTCTTAAAACTATTTCAAGCCTTTTTGCTTAGGTAACAATTCTATTGAGTTCAACTTCCTTACCCTTAGCAACCTATTAGATATTGCCCTACAGGCAGCTCTTTACAAGATAATTGCTAACAGTTTTACAGTATCTTTTACAAATCAAATGTTTATGCCATATTTTAAGGATATTTTCTCACCAACAGCTGTCATGGATAAAACTCATCAAAATATCTTTGTTTTACATCTTGGCAAATGTGCTGTAACTTCCTTTTGCTCAGTGGACATTGTATACAACTGCCTATATAAATCTTTAAGATGTGTGCACATTTGCAAGGAATTTTCCCAAAACGGGTCTTATTCTTTCTAACTGGTTAGTAAGGAAATCTTTATTAATTTAGCTCATAGGGAAAGGAGCTAGGAGAATAAGCAACAAAAATATTTACACTGGGCAAACAAGAAAAAAGTAAATTTTAATAAATCACTTAGGGAAGACAAGTCATTGGTGTCAAATGCTGCATTCTTTTATCCTATCTTGTGGATAAATCAATTCATCTTAAATTCTGAGAATGCTATATTTAGTTTTGTATTTGAACAAGATTTCCAGCTAAGCCTAAATTCAAAATCTTCTCCAGAATTAGGATCTCCTTTGCTTGCTCTTGTGGGAGCTCATTATTTATTGCTAATCCTAGGTTTTGGCTATAAAAATTCTGGTAACCTGACTGTGGAAATAGAGCTCTGCATATGCTCAGGAGCACTCTTTCATTATTGCTATCATAAAGCATAAAGGCTCAGCATGTTTAATAAGTACTGTATACATTAATAAATTCCCATTTTAAGTATTAAAATGATAGTTGCCATTATGACTGAAAATACTGCTATATAATTTTTTTTGCTTGCCATAAAAGATCTACTTTTCAATTCACAACCATTTGAAATAAAGAATAATGTTACACGGTTGGTAGGACTGAGATATGCAGAGTCAAATATCCTTCAAGTCAATCTGAATTATCCAGTTCCCAAGATTTCTGCTCAAATCCATTGCACAGAAAGGGAACTTTGCAAATTAAGACGTTAATATTCTGATTCTAGCAGCTAAACCCGACTCTGAAAATCCAACAAGCTTCAAACCTAGCCAACAACATTTTGTCCTAATACTGAATTGTTCTTTTTATGATTTCTTTTCCCTTCCCTTCAATGTTTTATCATCAGTTTTATCTCCAAAAGCAGAGATCTGACAGTGAATTATGAAAATCTCTTGCACTTGAAATGTTCAATAAAGTCATAATTTTCTTGAAATAATCATTTCTCACACAAAGTAAATTCCTGCCCCCTATTTTAAATTGGATACAAATCTGATACTGTATCTTCTGCTTGGACATTTCATGTAGAGGGAATTCTCTCAAGCCACTTCAAACATTTCTCCCACCCCACCCTTTTTTTAAGGGACTGAATCCAGCACTTAATTGCAGATAGAATTCTAGCAGTGAGACCTTACATATCTTCCTTCAGAAGGAAATGTCATTAAATTCAACAGCAGTGTTATTCCCAGGTAAGCCACCTAAATGATCTGATGCAGGACAGGACAGTTAAATAGGAGAGATAACCTTGTCAAATACAGACAGTAACAACACAAGTGTTTTGTGGAATTCCTTATGTTAAGGGGGAAAATAAAATTAAGAATTTAAAAATATGCTGGAAAGACAGTTCTTAGGATTCTTACCAGCACGGTCCATTACGGGGCTATTGGCACCCCAGGTTTGGTAGAAAGTAGCCAGATCCTTTGGAATGGAGGTCTTTAAGATGTTTACAATATCCAAACATTTCTCATGCCCCTCAGGGGATGGCTCCTGTTTGGTGGAATGTACAGGTGGAGGAGGTCCTGCTGCAACAGGCTGAGGTTGCATCAAAGGACTTGCTCTGGATCCTCCAGTACAATTGATCAATGCTCTCATTTCACTTTCCCTCTTGGCGGTACGTTCTTGCTGAGGCATTGATGGAGGTTCTTGAGTAACGCATGGCTCAGTTTTACACAGAGGGTGGTACTGAGATGGAGATAAAAATTTGGCCTTCCCTGTATCTGGAGTACAATGCTTGATTAAAGGAGCAGATCCAGCATTTACTTGAGGGACTATGTATTTTTCTGTTTCTCTGCTACTGGAGGGATGTCCGCTAGGTTTAGATATCACTGTATGGGAAGGCGTTGAATTTCTGCTAAAGTTTCCTGTTTGCATCAATTTGGAGTTCACATCCAATTTTGATTTTAGCTGGGGCTGCTGGGCTACAGTACCATATTGTTCGTGAGTGTGGTTAAGTTTGGGTGGTCTATATCCATCAATAGCTGATGGTTGCGGACCACAGCCCCCAGTGGATGGTACATCTTTTGCCATAGCCCCGGGCTTAGGAGATACAGCAATATCAGAATAATTATTATTTTTGGATCCTGACAACCCACTCGGCACCTGAGTACGTGTAAATCTGGCTATAGGCAAAGGTTGGCATTCTTTCCCACCAAGTACAGGAGGTGGTCCAGTGCGCCCACTTCTTGCCATAAAAACAGAATTATGTTTTATACTCTTGAATCCATTTTGAAGAACCCAAGCAGGAGCCATAGAATTACAACTAACTTTGTGCCAAATTCTTTTGTGCATCCACAGGACTTCTGGATAGTAAGTTTTATGACTGCAGTAAGGACATCGGTGGACAATCAGAGCAGCCTGCAAGGTTGAGGTAAAACTTGAATCAGCCCTAGTTGATTTCTCACTAAGATCTAATGCAGTCTTTTCAGACATCTCTGTATCTTTATTGAGCACAGAATGTTCATTCATCTCTACAAGGATCTCTTTAGCGAGCTTCTGTTGAATTTCCAAGGGGCTTTGCAAATTCAGTCTCACATCAGCAGTCTTGCTGGAACAAG
This sequence comes from Pseudonaja textilis, assembly GCF_049901715.1. Classification (NCBI taxonomy): domain Eukaryota; kingdom Metazoa; phylum Chordata; class Lepidosauria; order Squamata; family Elapidae; genus Pseudonaja; species Pseudonaja textilis. The sequence goes on along the minus strand of NC_141992.1, from coordinate 142,984,936 downwards.
GTAAATCACAACTTTGCTGAAATGCTGACATCTTTGAATCAGGGTAAATTTTGCAATCCACGTATTTTGGAAATGGTTCTTTGATCTTGTCGTGGGGTACAGATGCCACCTTTAGCACTTCAGGTTTAGATTCCACAGCATTTTTTTCTCTATTGTTTCTTTCCTGATTGAGCTGTAGGGCTGTCCCAGATGCATCTTCAGCAGAAAAATTGCAGAGATATGGTTTTTTACCTGTAGAGTACACATACAAAAATTAATATGAAGATCCTGTATGTTTACAAAGACACTTCTCAAGGAAAATTAAAAAACAAGGACAAAATAATGATCTGGATAAGGAAAAAAAAAGCCTGGGAGCCCAGCATTCAAGGCACAGGTATTATAACTCGCATGTACATGAAATCTTATATTATAAACAGTATTGCTTTATTATCACTGCATACACTAAAAGAAATTACATACATTAAAAGAAAGGAATTAATTTTCACAGGATACTGTGATCATGATACTGAAAACAGGAACCGAAAAGAGTTTATGACAATGCTGTAAGATTGCACTGACTTACTCAATCAGGAAGTCTATATTTTATGCCCACAGTGTTATCAAAATAACTTTCCCCTATAGTTTAAAGAGATAGACTAATTAACAATCAGGAAAAGCAACTTTCAGATATTAAAGGCCAGCTATGTTTAAGATAATTTGGAGTACAAGAGGGATAAGGAAAGGGGCACATTCCTGCTCCAAGTTATTATAGCTATTTTCACAGTCACGGCTATACAATTTTCATTCACATTCTATTCCTATTCCAGATATTCCGGCAAAGTGTACTGATAAAGTTAAAGTTCAAACCTACATGACCACATATACAAGACAATTCAATCAAGAGGGTAAAGCTGGGAAATCAGCCAAAGACACACTCACAAATCAACCCTAAACTTGCAGCAGAACTTCTGATTCTTGCACCATTGTTCTTGTTTCAAAACAAAAGAACAAACCCGGCACAGACATCAGGTGCCGTTACAGAAATCACGCTATTTTTCTCAACTGGCTACTATGTGACAACTCTACTTTGCTACAAAACTGAGACATGCTTTGATGTGACTTTTGGGGACAGTCCTGCAAATGAACTGTACAGAATTTCAAAGAATGAAATAAAAATTGTGCAAAACTGATAAAAGAATAGGGGGGAAAAGCTATCTTCAACGTACTCTTAATACACAATACGTAAAGATCCTCTGCATTTTCCTTTACAAGCTCTTCATTTCAAAATGAATCAGTATGGTGTAGTATTTAAGATTTCAAACTAGTAATGAGAAGAGCTGGGTTCGGACCCACCTTCAGCCTTCCAAATTCCCTAGATGAGTTAACTAATAGCAATTAATAATAAACATCCTTCAATTACAATTTTCTAACTTCTTTTCAGAAATAAATTCAAATTATTTACTTTTAGCAGGATCAGAATTAGTCATTTCATTTAAATATTAAACAAGTTCATATACAGGTAGTCCTCAACTTACAATAGTTCATTTAGTGACTGTTCAAAGTTACAACGGTATCGAAAAAAGTGACCATTTTTCACACTTACAATCGGTTCAGCACCCCCATAGTCACATGATCCAAATTCAGATGCTTGGCAACTTGGCAAATGTCTCCTATTTATGACACTTGCAGTGTCCTGGGGTCATGTGATCGCCTATTTCAACCTTCTTATAAGCAAAATCAATGGGGAAGCCACATTCACCTAACAACTTACCATCTTAATAACTGCAGTGATTCAGTTAACAACTGTGGCAAGAAAAGTCATAAAATGGAGCAAACAAATGTTCTACCATACTTACCAAGAGAAATGTGGTGCTCAATTATGGTCATAAGTGGAGGACTATCTGTATTATGTTTACAAATGCTCTAGTACTCATTTATCAAATATGGCTTAATATTTCTTCTGACTTTGACTCTTGTGAAACGCTCAAGCATATTCTAAACACTGGTTATCTACATCTGTATCTATAACTAAATGTAAGCATACATCTCCTCTATATCTACAGAGGGGGGGAGAGAGGGAGGGAGGCAGAGAGAGAGAGAAGTATTTCTTATAAGAAGGAATATCGAATACAGAATGCTTTAGAACACTTCATCAAACATCTGACATTACAAAACATCTGTCTCCCTTTTGGTCTCTCCCAGAACATACATTGTGTTTGCTCATGCTAACTCTTTTATAGTGGGATTAATATGCATGGTTTTCTTTAAGTTTCATTGCTCATTTGCTGATAAATCCAGGATTACTACTAAATAATTGTCTTCCATCTATACAGAAGTCCTAAGAACTCCTGAAGACTGGTGGAAACAGAGCATAAGTAGTCTTTTTTGCATCTGCATTTTATCTCAGCCACAAGCAAGTGTTTTGGAAAATCAAACACATCACTATTGCTTAGTACAACTTTGGTACCATAGGCACAGTTCCAACCCTGCCAAATGTGATGTGTTTAAGCCTGAATGTTCAACAAAAACAACGTCTCAGCTTCATTTAATTTGACCTCAGCTCCTGTTCAGGGAAAAGGCATTAAGCCTTTGTTTAATTCTGAGTAATTAGCTTAAAAATAACCCATAGATTTGCTGTCTAACAGGGCTGAATACTTTATTCTGTTAACATCATTTTCTTTTCAAACTCTCAAAGGGACAAGGTCCTTTGTGTTTAAAGTTTTTTTTAAACCTTCCTGTTTTACAAGTTAAGATTTCCTGAAAGCACATGCCCAAGATTACTAGCTGTATCTACATTTTAAAAGGGGGGAAAAGGTATGTAGAACTGTGAAATCAGAGACTGCACATCTGTGTTATTTTCAAAGCAGATCTGTGTCACAACTCAATATAACACCAGCTAGAAAAATGAGGTGGCTTTTCTGTGACATTTCATGTGATGGAGCTTGTTTACATAGAGGCTAAGCAAAGATAAAATTAATCTTATCAGAAGAGGCAGATTAAGCTTAAAAATCATGACCTGTCCAAAAAACTTTGGGTAGGCTTCCTGAGTGAAGAAATATTTCTATGGAGGGGTTTACATTCCCAGAATTATTCCAGATAGTTTCTAGCTACCAATAAAAATGCATTGTTCTGCTATTCTTTTTGTTTTTCTACCATAAAAAATGACTTAGATTATTAAGAGGTTAGTTATTTTTTTATCCCACCTTTATTGTTTTTATAAACAACTCAAAGCAGCAAACATACGTAATGTTTATTCCTTTTCCTATTTTCTCTACTACAATAATCCTATGAGGTGAATTGGACTGAAAATGAGGGACTGGCCCAAAGTCACCCAGCTGGCTTTCCTGCCTATGATGGAATTAGAACACACATTCTCCTGTTTTCTAGCCTGGTGTCTTTACCACTAAATTAAATATGGGCTCCAAACAACTGATCAGATTGCTAGGACTTTTCCTAAAATTTCATGCATCAAACAGGTAACTTACTAAATGAGCAGCAAATGGGAGTCTATGTTTATTCGACATGAGCTAGCAGTTCTGCACCAATATCTTGAATATTATCATTGAATATTACCTATATAGTATATTATTATATTATAATATCATTGAATATTATCTAGTATCCCAGAGTGTACCACTCTGTGTGCACCACTAAGGATATCCAAGGTATTCAGGCATGAACACTTTAGTGCATTGTACCACATCCTCCCAAAAAATGCATGTCTGAACCAAAACACATTTATTTTGGAAGTTTGGGGTCATATACCTCCTTACTAACAGTTATAATTTAATTGAACAATTTTAATAGATATATTCCCCCTGTGTTAGAAAAGCCGGTGGTGCCTTCTGAGCTACCTAGTGGCAGGAAGACATAGAAATAATAATTCCCAGGTGCGACAAGGAATAATAATAATAATAATTGGAAAAATAATAATTGGAAAAATGTGGAAATATAGAGTATTGAATTGGAGAATGCAACTATAGAAAGCTAAAAATGATCCTGTAAAACAAGATACTTTATTCAATAAAGTGCTTGAATGAAAATTTGACTATTTAACTTCAAAACTATGCAAAGTTCAGTGTTCCTACGTTTTATTTTTTTTATTTCTCCTGATTATTTGCCAGCCCCCAAACAAGCATTACAAGCATTTGTTGTTGTTTAGTGCTGGTTTGAATAGTTCTGCTGCTTCTACTGTGTAATATTGCAGGAAATTTAATAAATCCAAAATTTCTGGCTAATACCTGAGTGTCTTCAGTAAGGAAGGTTTTTTTTTAGTTCTTGCTATTTGTTTCTTTTTATTTAAGTGAAATATATTTTATTTCAGATTTTTAGCTTTTCTCATTTTCTTAAAAGTCAAATGAATGTAAAGAGAAATCACGCTATTATATAATTTTAAACTGAATATTGGGAATGAAAGAGAAAGGGCAGATTTGATTTAAATCAAGTCGATTTAAATCATTAATAAAAAGGCTTGATTTAAATCAATTCGATTTAAATCATAATTTTTAAAGAGCAGCTCTCTGTCCTGCTGTTGACTCACCAAAAGTCTCAATATTGCAGAATATACAACCTCATGCTATATAACTATGCTCCATTTCATGCTGAATAAACAAAATTATTACTGTATCTTAAATAGAAAACTATCTTTAGATGTATTTACATTTGGATGTTTGACAACTGAATCACATTTATGACACTTGCAGTGTCCTGGGGTCATGTGATCACCTTCTGCAACCTTCTGACAAGCAAAGTCAATGGGGAAGCCAGATTCACTTAACAATCGTGTTACTCATTTAACAACTGCAGTGATTCACCTAACAAATGTGGCAAGAAAAGTCCTAAAATGGGGCAAGACTCACTTAGATTTTTTTTTACTAAGCAACGTCAATTTTGGGCTCAATTGTGGTTGTAAATTGAGAACTAACTGTAAAAGGGAGATTAAGAGGAAGGGTGAATTTCAGAGATGTAAATGAACTAAATGATTAAATAAAGTGTACATTAATTGTATAAGAAGGGTATATCAGGTTTCGTCATGCTGAAAATGGTGCTTTTAATACTACAATCCTGTATGTTTACTCAGGAACAAATCCCACTAAACTCACTGGGACTTATTCCCAAATAAATAAAGCAACAGCTCCGGAGTGGACTAGCAGACTCTTGTACTGGGAATAAATGCATTGAATTGGGGTCTTATTTTTAACCAGGGGTAATATTCTCCTCCCTTCCCTGTTAATAAGACCTGAAAAAAAGGGAGATGAATTATATCCAACTGTGTCCATCTGTTGACAGAAAAGCATCTGTCAGCAAAATAGACCCCCTCTCTTCAACCTCCTCTTGCACTCCTGAAGGCACAAAGCAATGTAGTGGGAAAACATGCTAAGAGGAGTCAGTCACTGCATGTGAATGGAAATTCACTCACACAATGTAAGAAGTGAAGAAGGAAATCTCAGCAAAGGGAAAGTTTATATGAGAAAAAGAAGCAACACACCTATCCCGGGGAGAACTCAAATGCATTGTTCACAGCCCCACAGTTCCTGCTGTACGAAAAAGCGCTTTCTAATTCTTCATGCAGGGGTCTCAAACTCATAGCCTGGGGGCCCCAAGGCTAAATTTCTTGTCTGAAATGGAATAGGTTCTCCTGCTTGCGCAAGGGACCCTCCTAGAAGACCTCCAAGGCCCCTTCCACCTCTATTCTAATTCTAAATACTGATGTTATGGCTAATGAAAAACATTATGACTTAAGTGAGCAAAGTGAAATAACAATGTTTTGAAGTTTTCTTACGATAAAGTTCTTTTTATTTAATAAAGTTACATTTAATCACACATGACACTCTTCATTTGACTACAGACTTCCGTATTCATGCATGAAAAGCATTCAGTTTTGTGGCTCGTGAGCTAAAGTAGACCTTGTGACAATTTGAGATCCCTTGCCACAATAGCTCTGGTATGTATTTAACCTAAATAAGATGGGGATTCCCAAGAAGATATTATTTAGGAATCCAGTCCATATAAAATACATCATGGAGAAGATCTGCTTGAAAAACCAATTTGTCAATTATTTGGTTTCTTTTCCTGTTCTTTCATATACCAGTGCAGGATGTTAAAAGACAACAGCAGTAATCTGAGGAACAGCTTCATATTCTAGCCATCTTTGTTGTCGTCTTACTAACATCCTAGTGATGTACACTCCAGCTCTGGCCAAGAGTTGATACCAGAAACAATATTAAGCAAAAATCTCACAAACCTCCTCTTGTTCCTACACCAAACTAGGTATTTAAAACTGGCCAAGTTATTTGTCTATTTAACCTGTTATAGAATTATTCGCAGAAATTGAATAAACTTCATGTAAATTGCCTCCATTTTTCTTTCCAGAATTCTAAATTTTCTCTTTTATTCAAGAATGAAGGAAAACAAAAATAATTAAGTATAATATTTTGAAAAAGGGAGGGACAATCACTTTGAAAGTGTACTTCATAGTTCAGTGAAAATCTTTCTTAAATCACCAAGGACATCGGCCATTTACGAGCAACTTTAACAAACTCCTAGAAGAGTCAGCAAGTTAACAAAGTCTCCTTCAGCAACAAAACAGTAATAAAGGAATCCACAATTAGATGTAATGGCTTCCAGATATTTCAGACTCGTTATTATATTATTAAATTGGATCTACATTTTCAAGCTTACAAGAGGAAATATTTATTTATTGCTCAATTCCCGGAAAATTACAGAGACTATCTTACAGATGTGAACAAAACAACTTTTTCTAAGAAAAAGAAAACAGCTTTGGCAGCCAGGCCTTGGACTTCTTTAAAACCAAAACAAATCAGTCAAAGAATGTAGATAATTGGAAGAATAAATAAATCTACTGGAAGGAGCAGAGTGACCTACCAAACAATTTCAAAGTATGATGGCAGATTTATTTTAAAAACAAAACGATCTCTGATATGACAGCAAGGGAAATGAGAGAATGTTATTTCATGGAACAACCAAACTTCTTACGCACAACAACAATAATATTTTATATTTTACTGCCATGCATGATTGGGAACAAATTTTACCAAACTCGTGTGTGTGTGTGTGTGTGTGTGTGTGTGAGAGAGAGAGAGAGAGAGAGAGAGAGAGAGAGAGAGAGAGAGACTAATAGATCAGAAAAATCAAAATCTCTCCCAAGTTGTTTTTAAAGAACTCCATATTCCTGTTGAAATGTTTCATATTAAGCTATCTATACATAGCATTTATTTATATGAAGCACATTTGTTTGAATAACACGCAAGGCCAAGAATGTTGTTAATATTGCATAGACATTATAGTATTTAATTACTTAAAACATTTTTTTCCTAAGGATTCTAAGTAGAAACAGTGTGGGAAACTTATTATGTACAAAGAAAATGCTGAAAGATACTGCCACAGCCTGGCTCAGTATGGAAGTTATTTCTCTTGCTATGTCAGGGGGGCGGCATCTATATCTAACCCATTTGCTGTTATATGTGGAGGAAAATCACAGCAACCAATTTATGTTTTTCATTTCACACTACAAATAATAAAAGGCCTTAAAGTCTATTTGATAGAACACTCTCTTATGCAGCAACCATTTACATACAGTACTTTGTGCTCTGTTCCAATGAACGAGAGAGCTGTCCAGAGAAGTATTTCCAAATTACATGGCCAGAACCAGTTACTGAAACAACTCTCCTTAGATCAATCCTCCATCAATCAATCAATCAATCCATCCATCCATCCATCAGCAAGCAAACAAGATCTATTACAGAGACATAGTTGTTGTCATGGAGGTTGTCCTGATAATTTGAGCAGAAGAGAAAATAAAAGAAAAACATCTGGTTGTATTACAGAACAAAGCATGTGTCTTTAATATCAATCCCATGCCTATTCCTATTACAAAATTATTATCTTTGTTTATTAATCACAGGATTGTCACCCGAACAACGGTATGCAGGGGACTTATTTACTTAGAAGAATATGGGTGCATGGCATACCATAATACATAATTTGCAATGCAGCAATACACATCCATGTGGTTTTCCCTTAAATAAAGTGTCAGTGAACCATAAAAATGATTAACTAATTTAAACAAACTAAATAAAGAGAAATCTGCAGAAGTTATGTGGACTCATTTTAATAAGGCTCTGCATAGTAACTAAGCATTGGGAAGCTTATTGCTCATATTTTATCAGCCTTTTCACTTGAGCCAATTACCAAGCTCCAAAGTGCCTTATAAAAACAGCATTTACTAATCATCAAATCAATGTCAAGGTTATTCAGGGTTTGTTTTTTTCCTGCTTCTTCCCATGGAGTGAAAATTCTAAATTTTCCTAGAAAACTACCCCATTTGTGTAATCATTCAGAATGGTCCTCCCTTCTGGAAATATCCTATTTTTGCAATGTCAGTTCAAGGAATTCATTCCCATGGATTGAGGGAAGGGTGATGTTTTTACTACCCGTTGATATGTCTCCAAAGGTCTACGAACCTTCACTTTTATATTTTTCTCCTCTAGGCTGGAGGCCCATTGTGAACCTGCCATTGTGAACTGGGCCGCACAATTGGTGGGCAAGCACATGTGGACATGAAGCTTCATTTGCGCAAGCAGCGAGGTTGTGCATGAAATCATCCTCTCCACCCCACTGCCACACCACCTACAGTCCGCAGAGGGAAAGATTGGGGACTGCTGCTCTAGACAATTATACACTTATGTTCCCAATCTATTTTCTCTCTTCCAGCAACCAGCCAGCAATCATGTCCACCCCCTTAAATTTTCAGTTGAAGATCTTTGCCCTCACTCAATTTTTATTGAGATGGACAGTGTAGAAATGAGCCAAATGAATGAATGAAAAAATAAATATATAAAACTGCTTTTCCCCTCATTAATCACACCACTAGTTTTCATAGCGTTTTGGGCTGTATTTATTAGCAGACAAGCAGCTGGAAGATGGGGGGAATAGGTGAGGGAGAGAAAAGGAAACTGGAGGCAATTTTTCTTTTTGTGGAGAGGTTGCAATGACTACTCCATACATACACACTCCGTGCCTACTGCTATATCATTTGGAGAAAGTTTATCATCATCTTGTCATGTGCTTTTGCAGTCATTTCAAAACTGCACTTGCTGAGTGAGTAAGGAGATTCTGAACAGCAGGAAGATCTCTCTATGCTTTCTTGGATGCCAAGGAGAGAATTCCATGGATTGATTACATTTGGATTAACCACATATTCCATGCATCTATACACTAATCCGAAGAAACACAGAATGACAAGGGTCATGGTGATAATTACAGAGGGGTAACATGGTTTATGCACAAATTATTGCATGCTTGAAACAGCTGGTTTGGGATGGTTGGCATCTAAACTGAAACATGTATTTACGATCTAGATACAGAATGAAATAGGATGTTTGCTTCCAATATGATACAGCAACTGATATGGGGTAGGAGAGTTAATGTGCAAGACTATAAAACGACCTTGAGGGTTTTGTCTTGGCCAAAAGCTGGAACAAACCTTAGTTTCTATTGTATTCCTTGAATGTATACATGTAATAGTTACCTAGAAAAGAGTGAGTTATTCTGGATACATTACATCACAATAGCCAGTAAGAAAAGATAATTTTCTACCTTAATTCATTACATGCCCATTTCATGCTCACTATTAACAGCATCTGGATTATTCTGGATGATACCTTTCCTCAGCAAAGAAGGTAAAACTGGGAGGGATCCTGGTGACAAAACAACATGTTTTACAGAGAAGAAAACACTTTGATCTGTGGTCTTATATACTGTATTCAACTCCACTGAACGGACTAATTTGATGCCACAATCAAAATGATCAGAATCAAAATATGACGCTGTTACATACGTGGTATTACTATTTAATCTGCCATATTATTTTTATGTAAAATAAAATGAGGTACAACTAATAAAGTTATTTTAAAGAAATTAACACCTAAATAAATGAATATAAATAATACAAAAAGAAACTAATTGTGACATCAAGATTGGTCACACTTTATTCATCTGTTTCACTTCATCATCTACTTGCCAGATTATATTTGAGATTGAAGTAGTAATTCAGATATTGCCCCACTGGGAAATCAGCCCTGTTTTTCATAGGAAACTTACAATCCAATATATATGGAGAATATACTGTACAATCCTAATCCATGTGGGTAATTAATTTATGTCATATCTCTCAAATTGTGGTGCACAGTCCTAGATCTATAAGCACTTCTAAATTAGTAAAATTAAATCCAACCATTCATGCTACCAAACAACAAATTCTACTTATTCTACTAAGAAGCAGTGATGTGGTTTTTAGATTACCTGAAATGAATGGAGACAGCACATCATGCCATTTCACGCTCTGTACATAGTAGTTAAATGACTGCCTTGAACTTCAGACCGAACTAGCAGGCTTTATGCCCAAAGCTTCTCCTTTCTTTTAATGGAAGAAAGCCTGGAGACAGCCAGTTGTCTAAACCTGTACAGTCAAATGACTTTTTGTAACTGTTGCCTTATACAGCATGGCTGTACAGAAATGCAGATCTGATGGGCAAAAATGAGATTCAGGAGATTATTGAGCCCCCACACAGCACCTGTCAAAAATTCCTTAAAGCAGCTGGCATGAGATTTTGGGAAGAGATGTTTTTGATATTAATGCCTATAAATATGATCTGAGCCATGTTTTTCACCCTTTGAATCCAGGCCTATTATAGCCGTATTAGACAAATACTTCTTCTGTTTGTTCATGTTTCAGTTGTATTCTCTCTTTTTTAAAAGCATGGCCTCACGTAATTTCCAAGGAATGATAGAGTGATCCATAAATCACTCAGGCTGTTTTTGTTAGCAAAACTATAAGCCTCCCAGAATCATATAAGTGAGATGGGAGGATTTATAAATTGCACAAATAATTAAGTAAATAAATTCAGAATGTCTGCAGTTATTCAAAAATAAAGCTAATAGTGCTTATTACTTAACTTATATATCGCTTCACAGTGCTTTACAACCTTCTCTAAGTGAGAAGGTTTTACAAAGTCAGCATACTGCCCCCAACAATCTGGGTCCTCATTTTACCGACCTTGGAAGGATGAAAGGCTGACTCAGCCTTGAGCCCATCAGGATCGAACTGGCAGTCAGCAGAATTAGCCTGCAATATTGCATTTTAACCACTGTGCCACCACGGTTCCTAATGATATGTAATAAATAGCCATTATAGGAATATAACAGAAATTAACACATTTCTATTTCCCATCTCTCAATAATCACAAGGTTTTATCCCTTCCAGGATTTCAAAGGAATTCAAGCATCAAAGCATGTATTCAAACATGCGTTCAAGCATATAGGAAAAGACCACACAGGACCGGTCTACTTCCAGTTTCCAAAAGGTACATTCAGTTTTCCTCACTACCATGTGGCTAATGTGGGCACATCACTGTTAATGCACAACATGCTGTTTCCTTCTCAATAAGTGGAATCCCTTTGAACCCATCTGTTTAGAAAATATTTGCCAAATGCAGTACCTAGCAATAGCAATAGCACTTAGACCTTATATACCGCTTTATAGTGCTTCACTGCCCTCTCTAAGAGGTTTACAGCATATTGCCCCCAAAATCTGGGTCCACATTTTACCCACCTCAGAAGGATGGAAGGCTGAGTCAATCTTGAGCCTGGTGAAATTCGAACTGCCAAACTGCAGGCAGCTGGCTGCTGCAGAAGTAGCTTGCACTAGTACACTCTAACCATTGTGCCACCAAGGCGCTCACTGAGATACCTAAAGGTTAGTGATAATTTGGCTAAGTTCTGATTTTCTGCTAACATCCCTTAAAGCATGAATGGACACCCAGACAAGATGACATATTTTGATCAGATTATTGTTAATCAGGTAAGTAACAAAAAGGCTCCTTTTAAATTACATTAAAAAGTTTTACCCCTCTTAGAAACATTACCATATAACAACTCTGCTAATAATTGCTTTTCCGCCAATAAAATTGTAGAAAGGTTCACAAAATCTACCAATCATCTTAACTACTCTTACTACCAGAAAGGGATTTTTGGAGTGTGACAGCTGTGACTATGGGTTACATGCAGGTGCAAATAACTAAACAAGTACCTCATGGCAGAGAGTCCAGATTCCTGTGCTGGATTAGTAGACTGTAATAATTTAGAAATAAATATAGGCTTTCTGTGCAGAGAAAGTTCTTTATGGGATTTACAAAAAATACTTTTATCTGCATTATAAAAATGATTGTCTTAAAAAGAAAATTAATTTTTTAAAAAATGTTTTTTTTAAATAATAGCTTTACATATGTACACAAAGTTAATTTCTGTCAAAATCTTCAGAAAATACAATGAGTTCAAATGTTTTTTTGTAATTATAGTTGAGCTCTCTCAGTACAAGACACTGTACAAAAGGGGTAAACATTCAGAAGATAAGTAATCTTTGATTAAGAATATAATACATTAGGATAGTGGTATTCATTCAGACAGCAGCTGCCTAAAAGCTTCACTCAGTTGGAATAGCATTTTCTTTAAGAAACCACAAGATGGCATCTATTCACAATTTATAATCCAAAGTACATTCTGAAATTCACTAAATGAAATATATATGAATCTTTAGATCAATGGTAATTGGAAATAACTTTTAATATTTCTTCAATCTCAATTAGCTTTAATGTAAGTAAAAACATTTTCAAAAGCACATACATATGTTTGACTTTATGATGCTAATGACTTTTTATATTTTCCTTTTCCTACTTCTCAACATTCATGAACCTAAAATGCTAAACGTAAAATTATATTCAGGACAAAGTAAATATATATAAATAATATGAGTCAGACACAGTATATATATATATATATACTGTGTCTGACTCATATTATTTTCTTTCTTCCCTCTCTTGTGAAGCAGCAAGGTTAGACAGGAAAGACCACAAGAGAGTAAATAGGCACACAATGGGGAATACATCAAACTGTTTAAATAATACACTTGGGGCTGCCAACACCATCACATTGCTTTCAATATGCATCTCCCATTGTTTTGCTTACTTTCTTATAATTCTTTTCTCTCCAACCTCCCCATTATGCAAGGAGAGAAAAAAGGAAAAATAACAGCTCAGGCATGGGGCAATGCATACTGATTGTAATGGCCATCACTAGACTGAGGGACTCTGAAAAGATCATAAATATGGGCCTTGATCATAAAGTTATTTTTTCATAACTATGAACAGTTATGAACAAAACAGCAATCTAGCTCAGTGGTTCCCAATTTTTTTCAGTGCACCGCCCCCCTTGGTGCTACAAACTCATCCTCAATGCCCCTCACCCAGGGGCGGGATTCAAATTTCTGTGGGCATGGCCTAATTTGAGGGTATGGTTTGCTGGTCACATGATTGGGTGGGTGTGGCTTGCTGGTCACATGACTGGGTGGGCATGGCTTGCTGGTCATGTGACTGGTGGTGTGGCATGACTGGGTGAGTGTGGTTTGGTGACTGGCAAACCAAATACAAGTGGACCTCACTTAATGGTCGGTTGCTTAGCAAGTGTTCTAATTTATGACTGGCTTCCCCAGAGCTACTTGACCTGTTTTTGGAGTTTTGACAGCCATGCACACACATACACACACACTCCCTTCTAACCCTGCTGGAGGAGGTCATTGGACTAGAATCGGCAAAGCATCTCTGATTAGATTCTAGTAGTGAAGAGAATCTAATCAGAGATGCTTTGCCGATTCTTGTTGATTTGTTTTATTTGTATTTCTTTATTTTATGTTGCTGAATTGCATTGACATGTGTGTCCCTTCTTGTGCACAACCCAGAAGCTTTTGTGATTCTTTGCAGCAAAAATTACTGACCTCTGGCTTTGCTCTACTTTTCAAACATGCCGGCACTGCCGTGTTCTAGGTGACGGCCCCACAGGTCCACCCCATTGAGCCCACTGCACTGGAGGGACCTGCCCAAGCAAGTCCGACCAGAGCGGTGCACCAAATCAATGGGGTGAGCCTGAGAGAGGGAAAGATAGAGAGAAAAAAGAGAGAAAGAGAGAAGGAAGAAAAGAGAAAAGGGAAAGAAAGGAAAAGGGACAAAGAAAGGGGGGCATGGAGGGATGGAGGGGGGAGGAGAGAGAGAGAGAGAGAGAGAGAGAGAGAGAGAGCGCTGATGCGTCAGATTGAAATGAGGCCTAGTTTAGAGGCCCTTTTCCACATTGAAACATCTTTGCCATCATCTTTGCCAACACATTGAAACATCTTTGGCTTCTATTAATTAAAGGTTTTGTGGACGAAACATGGCTAAGACTATCAGGAAGCTCTCACATTTTGTTGAGGCTTTAAACAGGATCCATTGGACCAGGTCTCCATCCTAAAAAATTACTTTTCCCCAATGTATTACAGTGCCAATTCTGAAGAAGGCAAATCCAAAATGTGCTGGTAAATTACAAGGAGAACACACACACGCACACACTCCCTTCTAACCCTGCTGGAGCAGGTGATTGGACTAGAATAGATATCTCATTATCCTTCTCCTCCCTCCCTCCTTCTTTATTTCTTTTTCTTTCTGTCCCTTTCTTCCATCCCCCCTCTTTCTTTGTCCCTTTTTCTTTCTTTCCCTTTTATCTTTCTCTTCTTCCTTCTCTCTTTCTCTCTCTCTCTCTCTTTCCTCTCACTTTCCCTCTCTCAGGCTCACCTCATTGACTTCGTGCACCGCTCCGTTCGGACGTGCTTGGGCAGGTACCTCTGGTGCAAGGGGCTCAATGGGGTGGAACACGGGCCCCGCCGCCCTGAACATGGCAGTGGGATGTTTTAAAAGGCTTTGCTTTCCTATTCCCAATGCTGCGTTTGGGGCGCCGCCCCACTGCCCGAACAGAGCGGTGGGATGTTTGAAAAGGAGAGCAAAGCCACTCTGGCTTTGCTCCTTTCCCAACGCTGCATTTGGGGCGCTGCCCCGCCACCCCGATCACAGCAGTGGGATATTTGAAAAGGAGAGCAAAGCCACTCTGGCTTTGCTCTCCTATTCCTAATGCTGCGTTCTGGGGGCAGAGCTCCTTGCACCAGAACGTGCAAGTCTATGGGATGATCCTGCGGGCCTTGCCTCGAACGTGGCGGTGGTGGGATTTTTCCTCACCCCTGAATTGTGCCCTGCCGCTCACCTCCAACACCCCCTTGCCGCCTCTTAGCGCCCCCCTGCTGGCCCCCTTGCCTCTCAGTGCCCCCCTAAGGCATCCCACACACCCCCAGGGGCGGTACCACCCACTTTGGGAACCACTGATCTAGCTCATACAGAACTACCTCCTACAGGGCTATCTGTAACTCTAGCAAAAGAGATATGATTAGTCTACCATGATTTCTTTGCAAATAATACAGCTGGAGCCTGTTAATTGAGGCATGCCTATCTAACTGCTCACAAATATGCCAGTGAACAATCTGCTTGAAAACAATGTCCAGTCTAGTTGTCAACTTGACAAGTCTACAATGTCCTTGGGGTCTATTTGTATTTGTTGAAAGCAGTTGCAAGAAGCTGTTTCAATCCATGATGGTTTTGTTATGGGACTCCCAAAGGTTAACCAGTTGCTTTAGGGGAATTTGGGATTCTAATATTCACCTTAAAAATTTTTCCTGGCTTGAAATCTTCTTTACCAAGTTTCTGCTGAAACTGCTTTGAGACCCACCTTCATCAGAAGCAAATGGGTGGCAGCAAAGAGCTTCTCTTTATATTTTAGCTGTTTATTTAATTCAATGTAGACAGAGCCCAAATCCAACTAAGCGTGGACTGCTCACAAAAAAAATAACATAAAACCTACATAAACTAAAATAAATATGGGCTGTGAGCATAATTTATAGACAATAACAACAACAACACACACACACATACACAAATGGCTCCATTTATCTCATCCAAGGCATGGAGAAAAACCAGGTATTAAAGGCTTTATACTGTAGAATGCCAATGTTGTGGAAGCCATATAAACCTCAAAGGCAATGTCTTTCCAGAAGGCAAGCGATGCAATAGATAAGGCATGTTTCCTGGGTTCTGAGAGATAATTAATTGAAGGGACACACAAAATGCCAATTCTGCCAGCACATGGGCAAAGGCAGAACAGAAGATCATACTGTGTGCATGAGTTGGAAAACTAGTTGAACTCACTCTACAAAATGGGGTTTTCTGACTAGGTGATAGCAGCCATACATCCATTTGTAAATTGTTATGCTCTCCATAACAGCTATTTTATCAGAGCACCCACAGGTGTTCTCAAAAAGATCATACAGCTTTACAAAGCAAGTGACTTTGGGTAGCATATCACAAAGCTAACAAATAATTAATCAACACCCGGCCACTGTTATTATTATTAAACGGCTATAAGAAACAAAGCTAAAAAGAACAAAAAAAAATTAGGCGAAGGGATGTTAGCAATGGAGCTGGACAGCTAGGTACGGAAGAACAAAAGATTGCCATTTTTAGCATTAATGAAACTTTTTTTAAAAAAGCTTTAATTCTTTTCCACTGTTACCTTCAAGGATGAACTCGAATTTGCAGATATGTGGGAATAACTTTTGTTAAGCAGATCAGCAAAGAATACAAAATATGTTTCCAGCTGAGTTTGATAATAATCAAGCAAGCATGAACTATTGGAATGAGCTTCCAACTATTCCCACACTCCCTCTTGTATGGAAGTTGTGTGTGATTTACAACCACTTCAGAGGAATATAAATATTTGGTAGGAAACTGAGATTCTGATTAAACGTCATACAATGTATTCACACTACTGATATATTACCTTTCTATTTTTTTTCTTTTTGCCATACTGTGGAAATAACATTAGGGCATTGCAGATACTGTGAACATGGGGTGGTTTTATCTGCTTTTCACACAAAAGCATTTCCTATTAGATTCAAAGTAAATTAAAACATTTCTTATTGTAGAATGCTTTCAGTAAGTGGGAAAGTAATGACTGATCAGGCATTAACTACTTTGTTAGAAGCAAAAGAGGTGGCAATGATATAAAACTTTCCAGGTCATTTATTTCCTCTTGTATTGCACTTACAAGCATTAATATTACTTCTTCCAGTGGAAGAAAACAAAGCAAAACAGCATATAATGATAAACTACATATATTTAAATTGTTCTATTATGTCAACCTCTGAAATGCATAATTAAGGGTGTTGATCTGGATTGTGAAAAAGAAGAACAAGCTTCTTCCCTTCTCATAATATAGGCCTTCAATAATCAAGCATTCTGCCACAGAGAACTTAGGCTGAAAGATAGTGACGGACCCAAAGCCAGCCAATGAACTCCTATAGAGGCATGGATACAATCTGTATCCCCCACACCATTCCTAATAAAAGATCTCAATGCACAAAAACACTAACTATAACTTCTATGTCTCAGAGAATAGAAAGTTTAATCACCGGATTTTATTAACTCCAATAATCACTTCATCTATTACTTCATCTATTATTTGCTTGTTTCTTCCTTTAATTCCGTGGACCGGCATTGGTCCACGGCCTGCCAGCAACTGGTCCGCGCAAACAAAGAAAGCTCCATCTGGAGGATGCCGGCAGCATGAGAAAGTATGCCCTCTCCGATCTGCAGAAAAATCTATCTCCCTGGAACTGGTCCCTGATACCCAAAAGGTTTGGGACCACTGCTTTAATAAATTGGACAATTAAGATTGTAAATGTTATAGTCAAGACTTGAATATCAACCACTTCCCTCTCTCCCCTCTTTCTTTCTTTCTTTCTTTCTTTCTTTCTTTCTTTCTTTCTTTCTTTCTTTCTTTCTTTCTTTCTTTCTTTCTCTTTCCTTCCTTCCTTCCTTGCTTGCTTGCTTCCATCCTTCCTTTTTTTATAAAACTTCACAATTTGAATAAGAATTTATATTTTAATAGGCCATTTTAGTTTTATAAACACTTGACATGAAAATAACACTTCAATGTTAATTTTACTAAAGAAAGTATCGAAGTATGAAAGAAAACAGATGGAAGATTATAATTTAATTATATATGGAGCAGGAAATCAATTGGACATCAAAATGTATCATATGCATTGCATGACAGCATTGCAACATCTTCAGTAGGCAAATGATAATTTTTTTGAATCATCAATGCAAGGTTTTCTTCCTGTAAACAACAAATCCCAACTTTGGCTTTATGGTTCAGGAGTGGGCCTAAAACACAAAATGTAACTTGTGAGGTACAGACTGTTGGCATCAAGTGCACTGGATTTCATTATGCAGCATGCTTTTGATCTGGACAGGACCAGCATCAGGATACTTTCAGATGACACTGAATTTGCCACCAGCACCCTTATGCCCATCAATTAAAAAATAATGAGTCAGAAGGTATTCTCCAGGCCAGGTGACAAGATGACACTCTTTGCTGGACTCCCCTGACTTGACACTGGGGGGGAAAGATTGAAAGTTGATTCCTTACCTCTTGTTCAAGACTACTAACAAACAAAACCTGGCTTTTGCCAAAATTTGTTAATGGTGAGGGCTGATTGCACTCCCTTCTTATACTTTTCATTTTTGTATTAAAAATACTGACCCAGGTGTTTAAAGAACCTGATACTTGCCTATCACTGATCACTTAGAGGTAACAAAGATTTTTTTTTCTGCATCTCTCTGCTACCATTTTGTGGTGTTCCTAGATCTATACATCTTCAAAACGTATGTTATTCCTATATCTGGAGCTTACAGATCTGGTCTGGATTCGGAATCAATGGAATCCATCCCAAGAATGAAGTCACAGAATTTATGGAGTACAATATATTTTGCTCTACACTCAGTGCTGAGTACATTTTCTGTTCCATGACCTTCCCTAACATGGCTTCTCTTTCTTATATTTACATCAATAAGAGCACATTATTCACACATTTCAGTAACAATCAGCCATTCTTTTTTTTTTTAAGGCAGCGTGACACCGTCAAAGTTATGTTTTGCATTCAGATTAAACGAACTGAGAATAGGAACATTAACACGATTCCCTGGAAAAGAAGAAAGGGAGTTATTTTTTTACCTGTAAATTAATAATGCCATTATTAATATTAATATTAAATAATATTAATATTATTTGTCTGGTGAAGATGTTGCAAGAAAGGCATCTATTAGTCAGAGACAACCAGGTGGATATGCTGGAATGTGGAATGCTGTCAGGCTGATTGGCTGGTTATTCATAACCATTATCTATCTGTATACATTACTTTCAGGAAATACCTGATGGCACCACTATTTAATGTCTACTAAAAGCCAAAATAATAAGCAGGGAAGGAATTCAATCCAAGAGTATTACTTTTATGTATGCATTCAAATGATAGCAAGAGAGGAAAAGTTAATATTTTAAAGGAAGATAAAAGACTGAAAAGTTTAAAAGAAATTAATTTTCAAAACAGAAGAGGCATACATAAACATATAATGGGAAGTGTTTACATCTCAGTGTACTTTCACCCAAACTAATACCATGTAAGATATCTGACAGCCAGGGCATTCAACAAATTCAACACCTTGTGAATTAACACCCTTATTCCTATTAGCTAGGCCAGCGACAAAAGGTGAGGAGCAAACCATTTATCTTGTCTTGCTCCACTTAATAAATTAAATCAACAACTGTGCCCAAAACCCCCCCTCTACATTATTGGTAGTGCAACTGTGATCCCCAATCAGCAAATGGTGGCATTATCAATCCATTTAAAAAATAGTAGTGCTATTTTTAAAAAAAAAAACCAACATATAACATGTCTTTTTCTCTAAGTTTAAAAAAGGAACTGTTTCTAAAATAAATGATAAAACATCTAGAGGAACCTTTATATGTTCTCATATATGTTCTTTGAGGTATTCAATACATAAATGAAATCCTTACTAATGAATGAATGAATCTTTGCTTGATGACAATCCTGTATTTTCCTAAATTCACACTGGAATGATTTCAGATTTTTTTTTACTAGTTTGTGTTCTTTTAAATATCTTTTAAAAAAATGAAAAACCAGCTTATAAAAAAAATATACCTTAATGTTTCATGAAATTACCTGAAAAAAATACCCTGTTTAATGTAGTAATAACAGAAGATACCAATTTGTCTCAGTCTATTATTTAAATCTTTAAGTCATTTGTAAACAACAGCAAGTAGGATGAGGAAACAGCACTTTTCTGGGTGAGAAATGTAATAGAAATAACGTTTCTGTAAGAGTTTTTCTTTGTTTTTGTTTTAATATGGGTAACTCCTGTGGATTTGCACAAAAGCAAAACATTTAGTCTAAGCAACAGTTTAAATGATAAAAAGAGCAATTTTATTAAAATCAATTTGGAAGTGCCTCTGAGATCAGCACACCTTATTTCCAGGCAAATGAATGTTGAGACTTCAGCCTCAGTTACCCTTATCAGCCTCTCCTAAAGTGTCAAGGCAATGGGCATGCCCTCACAAATTTGGTTATGTGCTGGTTTCTTCTGGGTCAAGGAAGGCACAGAGCCTTCCAAGCAACTAAATTTTGATCATGTGACATGGGCATGCTGCAACAATATTAAGTGTGAAAAACGCCTTTAACTTATTTTTTTCAGTGCCATTTTAACTTTGAACAGTCACTAAATAAGCTATTGTAAGTTGCAGTACTTTGTAAAAGTACTGCAACTTACAACAGTAAGTACTTTGCAAAACCATATTAACAGAATTTTGCAAGTTTGGATGCATTCCCATCTGTTAAAAGTGCCAATGGCTCTGGCAGGTGCCTTTGGAAGCAATGTCCATAGTACCAAGACTAGGTTACTTTCTATGTGATCTGAGACTCCAGCAACACAGGATCCTGGCCCATGCAGGAAGCGTATGTCCATTAGCCTTTCTACTGAATGTATTTACATCCAACACATGAAGTAACAGACTTCATTAAAGTGACATAGGTGAGAGGATTATCTAGTGATCTTGCTTACTGAGAACTCTAAATAATGGGTATCTGAATTTTTGTGGAGGCAATGCGTGAGAAACATTTGGTAGATCTGTTTACCTTCCTGATGGTAGTAATACAAAGGCCTTGGTTAATACAAATTAGCTAAGAAAAAGGCCTTGAACTGGAGCATAGAAAGCAACTTTTTACAACTTTTCAAGCTAGTAGAATATTGAGAATATTTTGTGGGTACTCTTGCAGAAGAGCTGGGGGGGAGTTAATTATCAAAATGGCTGCCACAAGGGAAATAGCCAACACTAAAGCAATTGTTCAAAATGCTATCTGTGTAGCACTGTAGCTCAGCCCAATGCTGACACACAAGATACAACTTGTGACCCTTTTATCTGCGATAAACAAGCTAACTTTTAACAAACAGTACATATTTCTTTATAAAGCTTATGAAGGTTATGAAACAAGGGCATTCTTAGAAATGGTATTTTTAACAAGCTAAGAGCTACCACATGTCAACATCTTCCAATTTTAAAATCAAAAGCACATCTTTAAGGATATTAAAAAGAAAGCAGTTGGTCAAGAAATTTGGTGAGTAATAAAGAGATGGCCATAGACACACTCCTACCACCACTGCAGAAATATAGGTACCACAGATATAATGGAGCCAAGGTAATTTTTTTATTAACTGGGTTTTTGATAAAACAATTTTTGTTTCTCACTTTTCTTAATATTAAAAGAGTATACACATTCATTTCTTAATTTAAAAGTAAAATGGGTAACTCTTTGCCAGAGCACACAGTATTTTACTTTCCCAAATTATCTCTGGAAAAAGCCAAAAAAAAAAAAAACAGTTGTCTCCAAAAAAGGAGAATAGTTTTACAACTCTGACACCAGCGCACTTACTGTAATATATTCACAAAATTCAGAATGCAATCTTTATTTAATCAATCACAAAGAAAAATAATGTAGGTAATACTATTAACAACAATGATATGGATATTCATGACGATATAGATTTTTTTCTATTGCATTCCAGCATTGCTTATTTGAGGGTTCCATGTTAGAAAATGAAATAACCATGTATAGTAATTTAACGAAGATCACTGAGGTCGTGCATAATTCTAGCCTTCTCGTTCTTGCCTTTAACTTATTCTTTTCTATTTAGCTAATAGAAGCCTTTTGTTTCTTAGCAACCATCTGTTACTTCAGTTTCTTCTACCACCCAAAGTTGTAATCCCTTAATTTTCAACATCAGTATTGTTGAACTGATTGTGGGATAACTGCCAAGGGAGTAAAAAGACATTTATTTACTTTTCTAATACATCAGCAAAAATTCCCAGTTTTTTTTAATGTACACCAATTATACCCATAACAAAATCAAAAATATACTTTATGAAATTTTATTTTAATAAAACTAAAGCACAGCACAACAAATTTTTTGGCTCTATGACAAAATTGCCTTTTAAAATGTAATTTGGTAAGAAAAGTAGTTTTTTGGATAACTCTTAAGTTACCCTATTAAACCTTAGCTCTCAAAATCTTAACTGGATCTACAAATGTTTTGTGAACATTAACTCTATTCATATTTTTACCAATTTTCTTGGAGATACACCTGAGACACAACAGATAAAAATAAACCATATTTCTTTGCTTTTTTTCTAATACTTAAAACTCAAACCTCTTACTAATTGAGAAACACTACAATTGTCACATTTATGCTGCTGGATCTAGGAGAGGCTGAACTTATTTCCTATTTTTTGACATCTAACGAACATTGGAGCCCACTCCCTGCTATTTGTGAGTGTTGTAATGAATGTTGCATAAATGAACACATATATACATCTGTGGCTATGGGTTTAGTTGAATAGGGTCTTAGTGAAAGTTTTGTGGAGCTTTAGTCAAACACATTTACCACTTTGCTCTCTTTGAATGTTTTACAATATTCATCTGTTTAGAAAGCCCATACCTAGTAAATACACAAAATTCTATTAGAGACTTATTTCTATTTGCAGAAGAAAGTATAAAGTAGTCTTCCCTACACTGTGTCTTGCAGATGGCCTAGGATCACGTCCCAGAATCTGACCAAGTTGAATGTTATGTTACTGCACAAAATTAAATCTATATCCTCCCCATCTTTAGGTCTTTTTTTTTTTAACGTGAATTATATGCATTTGTGACCTTCCTTTGGAATGGACAACATGCTATTTTATTAGTGTTGCACAGGAATTAACTTCCAAGGATTAGCTGTGACTTCGGAAAAAGTGGTTTCTTCAAAAAGTTGAAAAATATTAGAAATATTGTACATAGTGTTTCCAATAGATAAGGGGCATTGGTACTTACCACCTGACACGCCCTTTCTCTGTGAGCTGTGAAGAGCATCCATTGTTTGGGATGATGCTTCTATCGCTCATTTGATAGGCTGGGCTTTAATTGAGAGGACGCTCCTCCTCCTCCACGGGACTCCTCCCTAGCGTCCCCAGTTTTGGCGAAGTCAAAGTGATGAAATATTTATTCTCCTTCACCCTTTCTAATACTTGGCCGGAATAGCATCCCACCAGACGAATAAGGGTGGGGATGGATGCTCTTCACAGCTCACAGAGAAAGGGCGTGTCAGGTAAGTACCAACGCCCCTTCTTCAGATGAGCTGTTTAGAGCATCCATTGTTTGGGACATACCAAAGCTTGGCGTGTCCTACGGGAGGGCTTCTGTCTGGTTCGGATTCCCCTTTTTCTTGGTCCCTATGGACCCTTTGTAACACTCTCCTGTCAAAGGCAGCCTCCATAGAGGCAAAGACATCATTCTAATAGTTTCTAAATAAAAGGCAATGGTGAGGCCCATGTTGTCGCCTTGTAAATTTTCTCTATTGGCGCTTGTGGCCCATGTTGTCAACATCACAGCATCACAGGGAAAGGAAATTAAGCTACCTATATCCACGAAGGCCGAGCAAAAACTGGGGGCGCTAGGGAGGAGTCCCATGGAGGAGGAGGAGCGTCCTCTCAATTAAAGCCCAGCCTATCAAACGAGCAACAGAAGCATCATCCCAAACAATGGATGCTCTGAACAGCTCATCTGGAGAATGAGCACTTATGCCACTCTGAAGCCCCTTCCTGTATTCCTCTCTCAGAACCTGCCAAAAGGCTTGTCTAAACATTTGAGAACAATTTTAGTTGTTCTAAATGGAATTAGGCAATCTATTTTTATTCAAATCTCCTGCTCAGCAGTTTCCATGATTCTGACTTCTGAGAGCTTATTCTGCCATAAATGCATGCCTCTCTGACTTTGCAACTTCTCCACAGTGCCTGTGTGCTTTCAGATCAGCATCAGAATAATGTCATCTTTAATTCACTGACTGCACTTTTAATGTTTTGCACAAGCTGGCGACTGGAAAAAATAGTCTTCCTGGCATTACCTGTTGATGCCTGTCAGTCTCCAAATTTATGCTCTCCTTTTTGCCCAGATAATTAAAAATTAACTGGTTGAACAAGTTCACCAAAATTTATTTCCATCAGTAAGAAGTATCATCCAGGGTAGTTTTTCAGATTTAGATTACTAACTAATCTGCTGTTATTTAAATACTGTGTCTTCTTCATCTGTGCACTGTTGGCCTTTTATTTATGTAATATTGCTCAATAAGCTGAAGAAGTAATATATGCTACTGAGTAAAAAATGTGTGAGCTCCACAATTCAAAGAAATTTGAAAATAAATGATCAGGCTTAGATTTAGCTGATTTTTTTTTATTTTATCAAGTAAGCAAACCTGATTAAATGACTTTGTTTTACTCATTGCTGTTCAACAATGTTCTTCCTATAGATTCATAAAAGATGAGTTTTTCTTTCAAAGAAAAAAAATGCTACCAGAAAAATGCTACACGTTTTGAGAAAGGGCTTTCTTTTTAAGAGCTCTTTTGAAATTCAACAATTTGTACGCTATTGTGATCTTTTAAATCCGACTGAAGGTATTGCCTCAATATGGATTTTTTAAATGCAGATATGTTGATAAGACATTAATTCTAGATTGAAATCAGCAGTGCACACTAATATGATTCTAGATTAAATGTACATTTATTAAATGCATACATTTTCTTCTTGACTATACAGTATTAGAATCTACCAAGAACTGTAGATTTTTCAAGGGTGCGGTTTGACTAAAAGAATTAACAGGCTATACTGAAAAGGCATACACTGACACCCAATTTTCAGCAACTGATGATATCTGATGATTTATTTGTCAAAAACTAAGTTTTGGGGCTTTTTATTTTTATTTTTCCACAAAGAGACAAAGAGTAAGAAGAATGGGGCAGGGAGTTTTTCAGTTTATAATTTCCCAGGCCTATTTTCTCTTTTTCTTTTCTATTCCACTTATCATGCTTATTAATATTGAGATTATATTACATTGTTAGTGCCTCAGCAGGTGGCAGCACCTGGTTTATCTTGTCTGGGCTCAGAAGATAAGCAGGGACACCGGAGATCTCAAGGCTAGACTAAGAATTCAGCAAAAAGAGGCAGTGACAATGAAAAAATATTTTCATACTAATGCCAGGAAAACTGCACGTATACATGAAATTATCAAAAGGCATATTTGACCCAAAGGATACTTTATTTTTAACCTTGTAAATTCTGTCAATTGTGTATGTGTGCATGCATGTGTGTGTGTGTGTGTGTGATATTTTTAAAACTGAACATATTTGTATATATTTGAAATAAATTTGCATCAACATCAAATAGATGGAGGGGTACTTTGAAAATATTAATAATTTAATGTGAGATTACTATACAGAGAGTTAAATGTGATTTTAATTACATTTGACTAAAAACGTTACTGTGTAGCACACCAATACATCTGGCATAAATGGCATAAATTTAATATTTTTTCCTTTTCAAATTATACTTAGATCTTATAAATCCTTCTGAACTTTTCCAAGTTTTCAAAAAACCTTCTATGTTAAAAAGCTCTATGTTAAATCAAGTTAAATACTAAAGCATAAAATATACACCTGGGATATAAGAAGGAAAGAAAATAATGGATGCTTAATTATTAGCTGTATTTATACATTCTTGAGTATAATTTTGTGCAATAGTTATTGAAGAAGAAAACAACATGTAATTACTGGTTCTTCAAAATGTTTGCTGCTACTCCCATACCGCACTGCAGTAAAAAATTGCTTGAATCATCCAACATTTCAATCTGTGTATGTAAACAGTCTTGATAAGTGAAACAATCTTGATGTGTGTGTATGTGTGTGTGATCTATTTTCTGTTTTTCAATGTCTATGCACAGTCCCTAAAGAAATCAGAAACACACACACAGCTGGTTTGAATTCTTTTCCTCCTCCTGAACTCTATTCCCTTTCTCCTCATTCCATTAAAATACTTGAATAACATAAAGTTTTAAAAACATTTTTCTCCCCAAATATTTTGTAAATTAACTGTTAGTGACTTCTCAATATGGCGTTTTTATCCTTCCTTCCTCCTTTCTTCTTTATTGACCAAGTGTGATTGGACACACAAGGAATTTGTCTCCGGTGCATAAGCTCTCGTTGTACATTAAAAACAACAAAGTGATAAGTCATAGAACATAAATTATAGGGTACAATAATAAATCATAAGATACAAATACAAATGATAAATCATAAAGTACCAATAGGAAAAGGGAGTAGGAAGATGAGAAAGATGAGATGATGAATTAAGATTAAATATATTAAAAATGAAGAAAGAAGAAAAGACCAAGGTTAGATGATATTGACTTATTCATCTGTCTGCCCTGCTGAGACAATTTTAAATTTATACATAATAACAGTAATATCTGCCTATCCCATGTCTTTGGAAAGGACTCAATAGATCGATAGAAATGCCAAATACAGGCCAAAGACCTGGCTAACTGTGTGACCAACCATAATAATTGGATGATCAAGAACCCAGAAGTAACAGGAAACATCAAAAGCTTTGTGTAAAGACCAATGGCATAATGGAAGACACAGTTGCTGGTCAATGGGGATAGGGAGAGTTTAATATCAACTTGAGAAACACTATCACGACTAGTGTTTGCCATTGCACTGATTTTTACATCAAAAATATTGAATAAATCAAGCCATGGCTATCAAACATCAAAAACATCTGCCAGGCTATCCCACAAACTTTACATGAATGATGTAAAGCTATATGGAAAAGCATCATCTGAAATGTAATCACTGCTGAACAGTATCTGTATCTACAGCCAAGATATTGCAATGGAGTTTGATCTGGACAAAGGTGCCACTCTCATCATCAACTGAAGAGAAACAATGAAAATTGAAGGAAGTAAGATGACCTATAGAAATAACATTAAGAGTCCGGAGAAAGATGATCACTACAAATATCTGGGCATCCTTCATTGGACAACATCAAGCACACTGAAGTCAAGAAAAAGGTTAGAAATAAATACTAGTTATAAGTGGAACATCTTGAACATCATCAGCATTGGCAAATTCACCACCTGTCAATTGCAAAAGGCAGCTTTACTTGGAATAGCTTACATCCTGGGACAATACCTTTAAACACCATCAAATGTCTATCTATCCCAGTCCTTGGAAGAGTCCGAAAATGGATAAAAATGCAACATCTGGCTGAATATGAGACCAATCACATTAATAATAACAATACAGCTAGTATTTGACTTATGGACCCCTAAAATGATTTTTACAACCTGGATTCAAATTTCTGACAGCAGGGAAAACATATGATCTCATTCTGGTCACTCAGTAATTGGCCCAGATTTAGAACTTTAGATCTAATGGTCACATGACCATAGTTTATGAGTTTTGCCTATTTCTGGGAAAAACGGGTTTACTTAAGAACTGCAGATTCACTTAACCACAATGGTAATTTACTTAACAAATGTTGTAAAAACAGATTGGCCACATGTTTAACTGACACAATTTGGGATTATAATTCTTAGCTCAATTATATTTATAAATCACAGATTACCCATAATGATGATGATGACCTCCCAACCTTCTCTGGGGTTTTTTAGTGCGGTCACAAAAGGGTTAGGGTTTCATAGGCTTTTCTTGAATCACAGAGTCTTTCTCTGAATCCTCTTCAAGATCTAGGCTTTTGGAGCAAGCATCAGGAATTGCGCATTCATTCATTCATTCAAACCTCATTCATTCATTCCTCATTCAGTTTTCCTACCTCACAATAGAACAAAACCAACCAGATATAGAAAATTTCAGATGACATCTAAACACAGGTTTGTAGTGTTTCTTGTTCTCACACAGGTCAAACACATAACCAGAAACAAATAAAAGTCTGTGAACAATAAGCCTGGATTTAGATAATATGGTAACTCAGGGATGGACAATTGATATCCTACATGGACTCCCTAGACACTAAACTTGCAATCCCAAGATTTTCCAATACTAGGCCCTGAAATCTGCTGGTAAATCAACAATTTTGATAGCTTTATTTTCTGTCTATATTTCTTCCACCAAGCAATGTGCTATTCTGAGTTAAAACAACCAGTCACAACCCCAGACCATAAAAGTTGAAAAGTTCAACCTTACCAAAGTAACTACGCCCCTGTGACCCCCAGAGGTTTATTCTCTCTCACACACACATATCCCCATCTGTATTAAAAAAAATATGCTCCTGACAGGGGAAAAGTTGCCCAGTCTGCATTAATTGATGTTATATCACTGGTAATACTTCTTGTTATTTTAACTTATATAAAAGATAGACATAAAAGACTAAAGTAATTTCATGCTGCTTATTCACAGTAAATCAGGTTTAAACCAGTAGTTTTGGTTTAGTATGAAATGGGAACAAACTCGCTAATGTCCAAAAGTTTACAGATAGTTTACAAATTACTTTCTTACTCTTTACTATACTCAACAACAACAATTATTTGGTGACCATAACAGCTATTAATACAAAACAAAATTTAAAAAACCATGTTCATGTATACAACTTACTTTGTTGTACAAGCTGCCAACAGCAGTCAGATGGAAAAAATATATTAAACGGAAGAACATTTCATTACACTGAGATTGAAATTACGTGGCAAAAGAAGTTTTAGGGGATCTTCCTTTTTTGGAATGCCTAGACAAATACGTATTAACTACCTAAAAAAATACTGTGTCATCAAGTAAGCACAATAAAATCTTTATATTAGCGTTCATTAATAATTTGGAAATTGAGACATAAAAACTAGAAAAAATAGAAAAGCACAAACAATCCACTTAAGCTATATATTTATTTCACATTTCTCTGTCATGCACAATTCTAGAAAAACTTCAGGCATCCAATAAGTTTTACATGATATGCAAGTGTAGAAGAATAATGCATATTTTAACTATGCTTTAATTTTTAAGAGTTGTCAGTGTTTTACATTGCCTGTTTAACATGTATTTATTTGCTTTACGAGTTCCCCAGAGCATTTCTATTATAAGGCAGCTGTTTATGTATAGTAAAACAAATGACATATTTTGGGATGAACAAATAATAGAGATTATTCTTTTTCCTTTGAAAGGCTGCGACAGGTCAGGATGGGTGGTACTCTTCCTTATCTGCTTAGGACTAAGTCTGTGCAA
Source organism: Pseudonaja textilis (assembly GCF_049901715.1). NCBI lineage: Eukaryota > Metazoa > Chordata > Lepidosauria > Squamata > Elapidae > Pseudonaja > Pseudonaja textilis. The sequence continues at coordinate 142,955,518 of NC_141992.1, read as the reverse complement.
AAGACTTATTAGCCTAGCTCCACCCACTCTGGGTGACGCCTCCCCAGTTTTCTACTCAGTCCTTAGCAGCAAAGGACTTGTGGTATTGCCTCTCCTGCCTTTCAAGCTTTTTGCCCAAAGGCAACTTTGCAAAGGAAAAATTTCTATTTAAAAGAAAAAAAGCCTGTTTGCTTCCTTGATTTGAAATTGGCGCTCCGCTTCACAGCTGATGATTGGGAGACCGCCAAACAGCTAAGGGCTGCTTCAGGGATCCGGACTAGCCTGCAGGGACCGCGGGGGCCATTTTAAGCCCTTGGGTCTGAAGATCACAGGATCGATCGGCCAGATGGCCGTTCGTCGTGGGCGGAGGCTTCCGCCATCTCAGCAGAGCCGCGGGGCCATTTTAGGAGCTCCGCAGTGAAGAGGAAGCTGTTGCTTGGCTGAATTGGCCACGCTCCCTACAGAGCCCCGGGTGTGATTCTCACCCCGCGATAAAGCAGGCAGCCCCTTGATATTGGGCTACCATTTTTTCCTCAATTCTCTGCCTTCTGCAGAGCTACGAAGCTCCAGGAAAGTATCAGAGTCTCCCTAGAACAGTGGTCAGGGAACAGGGGTAAATTACCCCAAATGGGGTAAAAGTGAAAATCTGGGGGTAATGAGGAGGTTGCGCTGGCCAATGGCGGAACTATCGGCATAGCAGCAGTTATTAAAACACCCTTGAGGCAAATTTATCCCCTCCACCCCACCCTTGTTTCCTGGGTCGGAAATGACTCCAGGCTAGATTCTGCAAGAGCCGCGCCGCCCTTTTTTAGGGGAAGCGAGCTTCTGGCATAGGGCAGAGCATTTTGGGAAAAGGGACGCTTTCCCCGCGCTGCGATGACCGCCGCAGCTTTTGCGCGCAGTTTGTGTCACCGTGGCTCCCAAATATCATCCTCCTTCCCGCTTCCTCGCCCCAGGCCCTGCCTGCCTGCCAACTAGCCAGCCAGCCCGGCTCCCTCCCCGAAGCCTCTCATCACTGCCAGGCACACAGGAAGCGAAGAGGCACCTGCAACTGCCGCCTTGGCCCCGAGAAAATTCCCAGAAGCCCTCGGGAAGCCTGGTGACATTTCATTCCCTGGAGCGAGCTATCCCGCCTTCTTCCCAGCCGCGGGGGGGGGGGGAGGGCACCTCCTCCCGCCTCGACCTCCAAATTATGTGTCAGCAGCCTGAGGTGGCCGGGGAGGGGGAGAGGCCGGGAGGGGTAACGTCTGCGTTTATAAATTTTTTGGGGGGTAAGAGGTAAAAAAGTTCCCTGACCCCTGCCCTAGAAGAAGAAAGAAGCCTTGTGTGAACCTGGCAGCCATTCTGAAGACTCCTCGTGGCCAGTGGCCATTTTGAAATCACAGTCAGCCATTTTGAAAACTCAGGCATCCATTTCAAAGAGACTTCTTCTTCCCACCATTTCTGCACCTTTGGTCACCACCAGTTGCTTTTGGAGCTGTGGATAACATTGAAGAGTAGGTGTTATAAATTTCAATTTTCCTGATGGGGGAGTGGTTTCCCTATCCCGAAATAGACCAGGACTCTTGGGCTCCCAGCAGGGTCTATCTATATTGCCCTAAAAATATGTAGGGATGTAGGGATAGAGAAGATTTCCCCTGAAGATGGTTTCGTCAATCTTCTAGTCTACATTTGGCCTTGCTGCTCCAAGATGACTGAAGCCCCAAAGGAAACCAGAGCTTCTAAAGCGGCCAAGACTCAAAAGGTAGCTCCTGCTGCTTCTACCATAGGGAAGCAGCCTGTGAAAAAGGCCTCAAGGGTGGAGGAGAAGGATGCTTCCAGGTGCCATCAGGCCATCGAGAAGCAATAGCCAAGGTGCATCAGCCTCTTCTCGCTCAATCTTTGCACGCCCCCCATCTCCAGCATCACTCCTCAGTGAAGTGGGTTTGGAGGAGCCTGAGCTTTCTTCCAGACCTGGGGTCCAAGCTTGGTCCCTTGAAGTTTCCAGAAGAGGCGCTTCTCCAATTCCTTCTGAAAGCTACAGTCAATCTGAGACTCTTCATGGAGAAGCGGCACGTGGCAAAGTGTGAGAGTAATAAACAGGGGTGGAACGCTCCTTTCCTTCTACTGCCCCTGCAGCCAGACCTACTGATCCTTCTGATTCGGATGTCCCTATTAATTTGCAGATCCTGATAGACAGGCAATCAGGAAGGGCATCTCAGAAGGCTTGCAGAGAGCTACCCGTCATTCATCTACAAGTTCTGATTCATCAGAAAGAAGATCCCGGGTTCGTGAAGTTCTCTTGTCAGAACGAAGCTCCAGGATCCAGTTTCTGGGTTGGCTGAAGACCTCGCTCCTGCTGCCTCAGTGGCTCCATCGTTGGTGGATGAACCTGATCGGCCTGAATCCGAAATGTCATTGGATGAAAGCCCTTAACAGGAGATTACGGTGTTTACGGGTTGCTTTAATCACTCTTTATTTAGTCCCTTGTTGTTCATGGCTAGAAACACCGCAAATTTGAAAAATGCAGATGATGAAGCAGTATCCACACTCCCTCCGGAGGAGTCAGATGTTCTGTTTAATGAGCCTCAGGTCAAGAAGGAAGTGGTCCCATCATCAAAGCAGTTCCTGAAGGTAAACAAGAAACAGGTTGAAGCTCCTGCCATGGGGCCCAATCCTTTGGCCTCTGATCACAGGTTCTTTAACGTGGGGCCTGAATTTACCAAGATCCTTCGGGTCCCCACTGTTAATGCTCCAGTCGCTGCTTTGGCGTCCTCCTCGTCTGCACTTCAGACCCAGAGGAAGTCCTCAAGGCAGAAGAAAAACGAGTGGAACAGTCATGACAGTGATCCCATTTGTCCGCTGCCTGGGCTGTCAAGGCTTCTACAGCAGCTTCTTTCTTTACGAGAACCTCGCCAAACTAGCTGAAGCAGCTGCGGGATAGAATTCCCTCATTGGAGGTCTGTACCCACCAGGACATAAACAAGATCATGGCGGCTACTGAATTTACGGCACGTGCACCCTGCCAAGCACCATTTGCCACAAAGGCCTTTGCCTCCTCGGTGGCAGCCAAGCGTATGTGCTGGCTACACAACTGGCAAGCTGATGGCAGACGTAAAGGGGAGTTGGTGTCTGCCCCGGTCCTAGGGAATAAGATCTTTGGTGAGGTCCTTGAGCCCCTTCTGATTGAAACCAAGGACAAAAGGAAAATTCTTCCTTCACTTCTACAGAGAGTGGAACATCGATGGGCTCCTTATTTCAAGCACCCTCAGTTCAGAGGAGAGTCAACTTCCAGTTTCCACCAGCCATCGAAACCTGCTTATCAATGCCCAGAACCTCATCCTGACCACTCAGGCAAGAGCAGGCAGCAGTTTTCTTCTAAATGGCCCTTTCGAGGAGGAGGAAGTTGCCCGTTCCATCACCAGCACTAGTGCACAGTCTATCCCCACTGATGGTCATTTAGCATGGTTTGCTGACCTATGAGAGGGTATTACTTCAGATGCCTGGGTTCTGTCCACCGTTAGGTCAGGTCTTTCACTAGAATCTACTCCACTCCTCCGAGGTTCTTTATCTCCTGCCCAGTATCTAGAGATGCTGTGAGGCGGGGTCTGATGGAGTCGGCCATCCAGCTTTTGCTGGACCTCAAAGCCATTCAGGAAGTTTCCCCTCAACCAACAGGGGATAGGATTCTATTCCAGAATTTTCGTTATTCCCAAGGCCTCAGGGGGGTGGAGGACAAGTCTTGATCTGAAACGACTCAATAAATTTTCTGTGTACAGGCATTGTTTCAGATTTTTTCTTCCATCTTGGAAAGCGTTTGGCAGGGGGACTTCCTCACATCAATAGACTTGACAGAAGCCTATTTACATGTCCCTATTTGTTCCTCCCACAGGAGGTTTTCTTAGGTTTGTTATCAAGGCTGTCATTTCCAATACAGGGTTCTCCCCTTTGGCTTGTCTTTGCCTCTAGGGTTTTTACCAGGATTCTGGCCCCCTTAGCAGTGCCCCTTCATTCCTTTCCAGGGTGTTTACAATGTTATTTAGATGACATTTTAATCATGTCTTCTTGTCAGAGGCTCAGCAGGATCTGCAAGTCACAATTTCAGTTCTGCAGGACTTGGGGTTTTCCATTAATCGGAAAAAGAGCCATTTTTCTCCTACTACTCGCCTCCATTTGGGAGCAATCATTGTCACTAAGGTGTGTCACGTGTTTCTCTCCCAGGAGAGTCTGGTTGACCTACAGGAGTTGATTAGGGGCATTCAGGGCAAGAGTTCTGTCCCTTTAGACCTTCTTTCTCAGCTTTTGGGAAAAATGATATCCTGTACTGGTATTGTTCCCGGGGCCAGGCTACATGCCAGATCCTTACAGTAGTTTTTGCTTCCTTTCCAGAGAGCGGGGTCCAGCCATTCCCCCAGGAAAGTAAAGTTGTCTAAACAAGTTTTTGCTTTCCTTCCACTGGTGGCTGCCTAGGGCTATGTCCAAAGAGCAGTCTTTCAAGCTTGAATCCTGTCCGGTCCTTACTAGTGATGCTTCCTTGTCTGGTTGGGGTGCCCATTTAGGTTCCCTCTGGGCTCAAGGATTGTGGTCACACCAGGAACAGGATCATAGCATCAATTGGTTAGATCTTAGAGCTGTTCGTTTTGGCCCTGAGAAAGTTTCTCTCCCAAGTGGCGGGATCTAATCTTCTGGTTATATCTGACAATGTGGCCACTAAAGCCCATATTAATCTACAAGGAGATACTAGGTCCCTTTCTCTTATGACAGAGGCAGAATCCCTGGTCAGGTGGGCAGAACAACATCTTCAGTCAATTAGAGCTGAGTATATTGCTGGTTCTGATAATATACAGGCAGATTTGCTCAGCAGGACGACCACTGACCATACTGAATGGCAACTGCATCCTTTCCTATTTCAGCAAATCTCCCTGAGGTTTGGATTGCCAGTAGTGGATTTATTTGCCTCATCCCTCAATGTGCATCTGCCCAGTATATATACTAGGTATTTCTCCCAAGGAGCTGAAGGCACTAACGCCTTATGTTGCAGCTGGCCTTCTGGATTGCTCTACGCCTTTCCACCTTTGCCATGGATCCCAACCATGATTCGAAAGCTCTTGTTCTAGGACCAAAATCATATTGGTGGCTCCTTTTTGGCCTCGCCAGCATTGGTTTGCTGATTTGATGGGCCTTTCAGTGATCCCTCCTTGGCGGATTCTTCAGGAGGATGTCTCTCTTCTCCAGGGGTCCCTGTCTCATTCAGAGACAGGGACCTGGACTTCCTACAGGATCTAAGCTTTAGTCCAAAGAGCTCTATTTCAGACATACTAGTGATACAATTTGCAGTGATCCAAAATCTTTCCAACATGTTACAGTTCCTGCCTATTAAGGAGTGTCCTTTGCAGTGGCACTCATCATCCCTTCATAAGATTAGTTTGGTACCAACCCTTCTAACTTTTCAGAATGCTCTGAAAACAAGGTTTTGCCACTGTGTCTGGGGTATCTGATGGAGGTATGAACCTACAAGATGATCCTACTGTTTATAATGTATGATTGAACATTCCCACAGATTATATTTTATGGTTTTGGAGTTTGTTATTATTTTATCTGTTTGGGTTATTTAATTTCTTTATTGTTTTCTTGTTACTTGTGTCAACCACACAGTCACGAATGTGACATGGACAGTGATATAAACTGAATGAACAAATAAATGTTGTGCCCAACATACGGAAGGTTTTTACATTAGCACCCATAAAGGATTATTTATCTCCATGTCCCTTGAAGGAAACTGAATCAATAGCACATGTCCTTCTTCATTGCCCCTTTTATTTAAATTGGCGTAAAGATTTAATTACACTCCTTTTAACAATCAGACCCAGCAAAACAGATGCTGATCTTATTCCTTCCCTTCTAGCAAACACTTCAGAGATGATTCTAAGAAAGTAGCTACATTTTGCTCAATCACCATTTCTATTCACAACATAAAGTTTAGTTTAATCTGTTTAAAATATCATGATCCCTCAGGGCAATCATTTAAAACTATCTAGTTATGATTTTATAAGCTTGTGATACTTCTAAAACATATGTCTATTGTTCAACCTACAGCTATCCGTAAAATAATCTAATTTTAATGACAAATGTCATGAATAGTTTCAATAATTTAATAAATTAGATCTGTGCGTGTATGATTTTTTATTTTTGTAATACTCAATTCCTTTTTATTATAACTGTCTTAAAATTGAACTTAATTCTGCACATTGACCAAAATTAAAAGTTAACTTTTTAAACAAATAAAAATATTTTATTCCTTTGATGATGGGGGCAAGTGTCAGGGCAAAAACTTAATGCAACCAATAAATTGACACTTACTTCAATTTGGGATTTTTCAAATGCTGGCTTGCTGAATTTGTAGTGTGTTAACCCCACTCACCAGTTTCTAAAATTTATCTATAATTATTATATTCAGCAACATGTTACACTTTTATCTTGAATTTTATTTTTTTATATAGTTGACATAGTTTTGCATTTGACCTACTTAGCAGTACATGAGTCAATGAACTCTGCAAATAGGAAGGGTAACATAAGAGACTCTTGACTTTTATCTCACACAACCAAGAACACATGTGATTAGCGATTATTCGTATAAATGTCTCCCAGCGGTTTCTTACATAATAATGCAATCTATTATTTAAATGTTTCTCTCAATTTATGAGCCCTCAAATGATTTAAAATTTATTTACACGTCTCAGAAATACTTTGAGCTCTGCAAACAGCAAAGCCCTATTAAAATATATTTGTAAACCAATTTTCATTATTAAATTTGGTGAGTTCTATTTGTTCTCATTATTTATTTATTTACTTGGCTGATTGACACTGCCTTGACAAAATATCCGATGCGATGCTCTGAAAAGAATTAAAACATTGTGAAAAGAACTTGGAAAGAAACAGGAAATAAAATAAGCTCTCCCCCCAAAGTTCATAGAATGGGACTGTTGTCATTTGCTTTTGAAAGGCAGACTCAAACTTCCTATCAGACTTCCGCAATTCCAGAGTGACTACATAATAAGCATTATTTTATCGATGACAATCCACATCCATTAGACAAGAAACTTTGTCCTAATGTAATGCCAGGTAGTAACTGTATATTTAATTATTAACACTGCAATCTTATATTTTTACTATAACTTCCACTGAGATCAGGGGACTTTCTACCAGATCAGCGACAATATCAAATTGATGAAGATTATTATTTCTTTCTCTGCAGGGTACTTCTGTCAAATTAAATTAGATGGGTGGTTCCAAGGGAGGGGTCCTTTCCCATTGTGCCAGACTGCTTACGAAATCCTCCCCCAAAGGAGGGAATCAAAACCTGATGCTAACATTGTTATCTATCAGGTAAGTATTTCTCTAAAATAAATGTTTAATTTAAAGTTATAACATGATCAGCAAGCTGCTGGAACAGAACCTTTTATATATTTTACAAATTGTCTTTACTGTTTTATTAATGTGTGCATGTAGATGAATACACACACACACACACACACACTGATACACACATTTAAGTCTCACCAATATTTGGGCAAACGTACAAAGAATTATTTTTTGTACCTGTTCTTCAGCCTTAAAACATGGGAACTCTTTCTGCCACAATATTTCCTGATAATTTGTTTTCAATGTTAACTGATGGTAATATATTTTTACTTCATCAATAACAATCTATTTATGTCTAAATGCTAAACTTGCTCTAAAGTCTAGATATGAAGTAAGACATAAAATAACATAAATTTCATATCTGGCCTTACTGATGATTTGAGAAATGCTTTTTTGAAAACGTTAACATTGTTAAAATGTTGAAGATTAAGTTAACTATAGTGATGAAATATTAAAGTTTCAGCCATTACAGACATACACTTTAAACTGTATGTCAATTTATAAAAATGATTGCAATAAACACATTTGCAAATGCTGTCTGATTTAAGTATTTAACACTCAGTGGAAAGCAATAATTACTTTTGGCTGAATAAATTAGGCTGACCAGCTTAAATATGTCACTAGTTAATATGAGAAAAGCTCCTTGGTATAGCAACTCTAAATGCATTTTTTAAACTTCTCAATAATGCACTGATTATTTCTTTAGCTTCCCAGTGCATAATAAAAATCTGAAAACTCAAATCAGCTAACTCTTCAAGGGGGAGAAATGTCAGTAGAAAGGCACTGGGCTACTAACCACTAGATAAAATAGGTAGGTAGGTAGGTAGGTAGGTAGTTGTGTGTATGTGTGTGTATGTTAGTTGTGTGTGTGTGTATACACACACACACACACACGCCGTAGGGAAAAAGTTCCCTGGAATTTAAGAGAATCTAAAAGAGTCTCATAAACAAAGAGAACTAAGCAATGAAAAATATGATACAAATGCAATCACAGTACTGTTCTTTCAAATATTTACCCAGCTTCTAGTTGAAGAATAATTTGTTTCATTTAGCCAGAGTCAGACTCTAAGGATTGCAGTAATCCACAGGGATTAATTAGCCCAGGAGTTTTTCAAATACAACTTTTAAAAGCACAGGATCAAAATGGAAGAAGAAAAAGAATATGCATATATTTTTACTGATCGTTAAATAATCATTAATCATTAAATATTATCATTATTGAATCATGGAGAGCATCATATAGTTTAAAGCAAAATAAGCACCCTAGATCTATCCAACAAATTTGTGATGAGGACACTATGGCAAAGTACAGTATTTTTCAGTGAATTTTACCTTCCCCAAGTTTTATACCACTATATATTTTGGGCATGCTACTGGCCATGTTAGCTGTTAAGTCTAGAAATGATTCTCTCAAAACATTTAGAAGCACCAAATTGGCCCTGCTATGGTAAATATCCTAAATATATATTCTAAACCCAGGTAAATGAGTAGATCTTAGTTCAAAGTTACACTTCTATGCATTCAACAAATATATTTGACTTCCTATAAAAAAAAAGTTGACAATTTCAGAGGAAAAGTTAAGAATAGGAGGACAAAATGTCACTGAATATTTCACATCCAAGCTTGGCCTTCATATCATCTGAAGAGTTATTATGGGATGCAGTTTCGTGGGAAACTGAGCGAGCATGGATGGAGTCAGCATCTTTCTTTCCCTGACTTTGCCATAATGATTCCTATAGGAGTTTGAAAAAGATTTATATTCAACTTCTATAAATTACTGCTACTATGCCTACTCAGTGTAAGGAAGTCTTCCACTATTTATATGTCAAAAAAGTATAGCAAATCCTACTAAGTTTTAATTTATCCATGCAACCTGGAACTCCAATTTTAATGCTCAGACATATTCTGTCACTTCACTATTTTCCTATTATAGTAAATGCAATTTAACAAATTAAGGAGTTATCCAATGCAGCCTAATGTTCATTTTATAGCAAACAGGATTTTTAGTATCCCAAAATATATTTAAATATAAAAAATACTTTATCAATAACAGTGAATATTAATTATGAAGGAAAGCAGTGAATGTTTTTAAATCTATTATTTTGAGACATAATATAATAATATTAGATTTTTAAAAGCCTTGATGTAATTAAATCTACTATGTGAGTTATGTACTCAAAAAAAAATAGAGCTGTTTGTACAAAGTGCAATTCAGTGCCTAGAAAATAGCTGAGAATAAGCCAACAATGAAAGTGAAGTTAATTACACACATCTCTCCTACTCAGTGATTCTGGAATGGAGGATGCCAATCAGGTGAAACAGGTCTGCAGACATAAACCTTTCCTTGTGGATCACAAGTGCAGGCATACTCCAGCAACAAAAATCTCACCTAGTTTGCTACTTGAGTATAATGAATGTTAAATGGAAGCTGACCACTGTAACAATACAGTTTCAAGGAACTGGGTCAAATCCAGACATTAGTCCTGTTAGACATTCAATCCTTATGCACTGCCCCTTCCCCTCCACCATTTTGTACTAGTTAGCATGCTAACAAGAGACAGTCTGAAACAAGGAACCTACTTTTAGCCATGTATAGTAGTTCTAAATACAATAATATCCTCAATCCAGATTGACTCTTCCATGGCCTTGGAGCTCTGTTATTCCCTTCACATAAGGCAAACTGAACAATAAACAAGATGCAGTTTAGGCATCCATAGTCAAACCTTAATCCTAATAGAACTACCCAACTAACTGCTCAATCGTTTCAACAGCTTTACGTACAATTACCAGCAATCCTCCTTTAGCCTCATTAAGCAACCATCCACAGCGATGATGGTGCTGAAGAAGTAAATTTATGATCAATCGTTTCATTTACAACCATCATGAGTCTGTAAAGCAAAGGAAATCTGAAGTAAGATCATAAGCAAAGGGATGGCTTCATTTAGTGACCACTTATCATTTAAGCTGACAGTCCCAACTGGCTAAACGAGGACCACCTATATATATCTTTGAATCAATCCATGGCCAAAAACCATTTCACCACATTAAACAGCTGGTGGAATTCTGTTCTTGCTTTTAGATCTTTTTGTTTTGTTTTGTTTTTAAAAAAAACATAACCAACACTAAAGAACCTTTAGTATGTATAGGTCATCCTCCACTTACAACAGTTCATTTAGTGACCATTTGAAGTTACAGCATCACTGAAAAAAGTGACTTATGACCATTTTTCATGCTTATGTCCATTGCAGCATCACTGTGGTCATGTGATCAAAATTCAGACAACTCACAACTGATTCATATTTATGATGGTTGCAGTGTGCCCGGATCAAATGATCAACAGTTGTGACCCTCTGACAAGCAAAGTCAATGGATAAATCAGATTCACTTAACAACTGCATTACTAACTTATCAACTGGTGATTCACTTAACAACTGCAGCAAGAAAGGTCATCAAATGGGACAAGACTCACTTAACAAAATGTCTCACTTAGCAGCATAAATTTTGGACTCAACTGTGGTCGTAAGTCGAGGACTACCTGTATAAAGTTTTACAAGGAAGAAAACAAAATGAAGACTTGTGAATTAAAATGCAGCTACCTACAGATACTTACATGGGGATGGCTCATGTATCCCTTCTTCAGAGCTGTCCTCAGGACCCTCTTCACCTATTCCAGAGGTAACCGAATCTTCTTGAGCAGAAGCAGAACTTGGTGTACTCGGTGCACTGACAGATCCAGAATCACCGTCCTCACTATTGGAACCGTATCTATCATGTTGAACTACCGATCCACCTTCACTGCAGCTTCGGCGCTCTTTCCTGTGGACTCGGGAATGAAGCACCATTTGGTGATATGTGCGGAAAATCTTGCCACACTCAAAGCACTCGGTGGACTTGTTCTGTGATACCCTTCTGCTTTGACGTGAGGATGGTCTGTATTCTAAGTCATCTGGATCAAGGATGCAGTTGTCCCCTGCTTGTGCATTATTGCTTTTCTCTGAACGGCCACCAGTGCAATTCTTCTTCTTTGGATTACTGGAAGAGTTGGATGCATCTTGCTCGTGCTTGCGTTTCTCTTGACTAACAAGGATATATTCCCTTTTGTCCCTGTCATATGTGACATCAGCATCTGCCAGAACTTCATCCCATCCTAAATACTTAACGTACTCAGAAGGCTCTGCAACTTTCCCTTTGGTAGCCAAGTGCCAAGCTTGGTAACTGTTGACTGGATCCAGCTCAGCTACTCTTCTACCTGACTGGCCCCTTGAAACACCTTCTATCCATACAGACGGCCTCAAGTTCAGATATTGGAAGAAAAACTGTTTTGCTATAGATGAATCCAAATCTCCATCTATTAGTCTCTCTTCTCTGGGATCACTGCAAATCCCTTGAGACTTACAATGTACAGAATTATGTGCTTTTAGGCTCTCCATATTTGTAAACAGGTTTCCACACTTGGTACAAACTTCATAAAGGGATAATCCAGTCACAATAGTCTCTTCTTGAATGACATTGTTGATAGTGGCAATGGGCTCTAAATCACTTTTGGGCTTGTTTTTACTCCCAGCTTTTGGGCCATGAGATTTCATGTGGTTTTTAAGGAACCAGGGCTCTTTAAATTTCCGGCCACAAATGTGGCACCCATGGTCAAATGACCCTCGATGCTTCTTCATGTGAGCTTTGAGGAACCATGTTTGACTAAAGGCTTGTCCACAGACTTCACAAGGAAATTCTCCAGCATTGGACTCAGGCTTGCAGTTCTCGGGGTAGGCTTCCCCATTTGGAATTTGAGTCGTAATATGGTCTCTCTCTATGTGGTTTAAAAGGGTCTCCTGTCTTAGGGTCATGTAATTACACAGCCTACATTTGAAAGGCTTATGCACTTGGTGTATGTGTTGCTCCAACTCTTTCTTCCCTTCAAATTTGCTTTTACAGAAGTTGCACTGAACAGTACATAGTTTAACATCATCGGCCAATGCCTCTTTTCTGCTGCTTCTGAGCAAGATCTTGCTATCCTCTGTGGGAACTGTTCCATTCAATATTTTGTTGCAAGCAGAGGTGCTTTTGGTAGGGCTGGTGCAACCATCAAAGCCTTCGAAGACCCTCATCTCATTAAGCTGAGCCTCTCCCACAGTCTCCACATCATTCCTCTGGCTTATGGTGCCTGTTCGGTGACCCCGAATATGGATCTTTAAGTTGCCCTTTTGGGAAGCTCTGTGATCACAGTAAGGGCACTTATAGGGCTTCTCTCCAGTGTGCTTCCTCATGTGTTGTGACAGTGAGCTCTGGAAGGGAAAACTCTTGCCACATATGCAGCAGCTGTGCAACACGGATTTGTCTGCATCCACATCATTCTTATTCATCCTGTGAGGACTGGAGGCTCTTCGCAATTCCATGTTTGCACCTACACTACAATCCATCTGTATTCCAACAACATCAGTCAACAGGTAAAAGCCCTGCCCAGGAGTGGAAAATTATGTTGAAATTTCTATTGGGATGGGGATGTTTCTCACCAAGCTTCTATCTCTTCATTCCTATATTCAAACTGCTTCTCAGCTTGAGAGCATTCCGGATATAAGCATTCATTGATGTTTCTGAGTCAAATGGCAAACAAAACCTGCAACCAAAACAAAAGCACAACACCTCATTACTAAATGCAAAAGCATTT